>NW_010141618.1:0-89678 GCF_000699245.1 Pterocles gutturalis
TATTTATGTTTATATTTTATGTTTCAATGAAAAAGGCTGACCTGTCTAATTTCTTTGTAACTTATCCAGGCCAGCTCACACTTTGAATCAGTGGTTCTTCAGATCTACAGTACTTTCCATTTCTATGGGGTGAGACAAGACAAAAATCTTGCTCCTGAGCTCGCTGCTTTAGCAGCCTGTGTTCTGGACTGCTGACCTCAGATGAGCATGAACTTTTCACAGGAGCAGTCCCAGCTCTGCTGGATCTAGCTGGTTTCTGTGAAAGTGCATGTCTGCCTGCAAAATTGATATCCCAAAGCATTCTATTTTTATGCTGCGAGTTGCTGTGTTGAGATCTAAAATGTTCAGAATTATTTTTATTGGACAAACACAAGCACTGAAATCATGAGGTTCTGGCAGGCTCCAAGCCTCTGCCAGCTTAACACTTATTTGTGCTTGGCAGACAAACCAATTTTTTATATTTTAGTTTTATTTTGCTAGTCTCCACACAATGGGGATAATTCTTAGTGACTTTAATCAAAAGGTAGGAAGCATGCAAGCACTACCGTGAGACTTTTAACTGAATTGAACTGAATAAACCATTCTCTGATGATCGACTTTAACAGCAAAAACATAAGTTTAATTTTGGACACAAACATACTATTTGCAGCAGCTTGTTAACCAGCTGAATTACCTGGTGTGCTGTGTGTCTCACTGCACTGATTCTGAATGATTCTAATTTATTTCCAGTGCTAGTCAGTGGATTTAAAACTGCCCTAATTCAGTGTAAAAGCCCAAATAATTCCATTGATTTGAAGGAAGTTTTGTTCTGTTGACCTTGGACCTTCAGGCCCCTTCCTGCAAACTACAGGCTCAGCAAGGTAGGTTTAGTATTTGCTTCGTGTGATGAGAACAGGGGGTAAGGAAGGAATGGAAAACCTGGATCATCTCCAGCAGTAAAAGAGCTCCAGGTAGATCATTGCCAGGTTCTTTTCTGCAGATAAGCTTAAATAAGTGTTACACCCAGTGAACGTTACTGTGACCTGCAAATGCCACAGTGTGACAGAGCCCCATACAAGAGGTAAAAATGAGAGGGGAAAACAGAAAGATTGTGACCTGCAAAGGACCAGTTCCTCTCTTTTCTTCATAACGTTGGTAAGAGTTTGGATTAATTCTACCAACATTACTATGAGACTGCAGACTGCTGAGCCAGGACTGTGTTGTAAAGACAAAGTAATACAGCCTTTTAGAAGCTGCTCTTTCAAAATATTTTCTTCCTGGTGACATGTTTCTCTGCCTCCTGATTATTATTTCTTGTGTGTGTCTGACATAGAAGGGTAATTGCACAAAATGCAAAGTGAAACTGTGGCCTCAGCGAGGATTTGAGCAGCTTGGTGAGCTCATCGTGGCTCAGCAGTCAGGCAGAACTATGGATTGTAATCTACAGCAGAGTCAGAGCTCTGAGCAGCAGATTCAATTTTATAAGTGCCTTTCTAGTTCAGCCTAGGTAAGAGCCTCTGGAACAGACATCCTCTACATGTCCTATAAATAGTGAGTGGTTAAATGTGTCATTCGGCTCCCTCAGTAGACATCGCTGATTGCGATGCAAAGCACATCCTCGAGAACAGCCAGCCTCACCCCCCTCGTCAGGTGCTGGCGTATTTATTTATTCCTTATTGTCACTACAGGCAAATAAGAGGTTTGACCTAATGTAACAGAGAGGTGGAAGGTTGATGATTTTATTTCCACAGCTGTTGCATTGCTATGTTTTATAATATGTTTATAAATCATCAGCATACTGGCACGTTATTATAGCTGGAAAGTTATATCTTCAAGGAAATATATTTTTATTTACTAAAAAGGAATACAAATACCTAACTATCTTATCAGAAAGCCTGTCTTAAGCCCAAGAACAAGGTCCACCCAGATACTGATTAATATCAACAGTATTGATTTTATTACTCATACTTTATAAATGACATTGATATTCTCGAAGACTGCAAACATTTGCTTTGTTGTGCTATTGTCTCAGTTGGAGTGTAAATCTCTCACTTTTGATATACACACAGTAATTATTGTTCTGGTCATTGTTTCATGACTGGAGGCATTTTAATGATGATTTACGAGATTATATATAGTTGGACTATAAACTTCTGATTGCAATTAAAAACTAGTTAAATGAAAACTTTCAGCTTGAAGGCAGTGCTTGTTTATCACAGAAAGATATAAAGGAATAAAATGTGGTATTTTGAAAAAAAAATCTATAAATACTAGTTTTGTCTTTCTCTTTTCATACTATAAGCTAAGGGAAACTTCTAGAAATCCATGTTTTCTGCAGATTTTCCAGGAAAAGAATTTTACAAATATGCTACCTTACCACTCTTGAACAGATACAGATTTCTTTTTTCATTATGTATACACCCAGTGTGTGCTCAGCCCAGAGAAAAAGACCTTTTTCTCATGTTTTTTCAGAAGAACTGTGGACCAACAGAACAACCTGGCGTGGTCCCGAGTGCTCCTTGCTGAAGAAGGAACATAAATCCTGCAGGTCCTCGTGAAGAAGAAAATTACTTTATTTGGTATCACAATGAAAGGGTCTTCTTCCATTTTGAGGTTCTCCAAGCTGATTTCCTCAAATATTAGATTTCCATTTCTATCAATTAGTAGTGTTGCCCAGTACAGCATTAACCATACTGTCTACACATGAAAAATATTACCTCCAAAATGCTCCTGAGTATGTTGTTGTGTGATTACATCACCCAAGATATAAACAATTTTGGGTTGAGTTTACAAGGTGTAAGCAGTGCGAGCAGGTGCGGACAGCCCAAGAATGCCACTTAAACCTGCGTGTTTGTATACGTATGTGTTACATTGTCATATGACTGTGGCTTATATATGAGGGTGTACGAATCTATACTGTCCAAGAATTGTTTCACTGTCGGCGAAAGAAGTTGCTATATAGCTCGTCATATGATTGTAGGTTGTTTGTTACATACTTCCCAAGTGAAAAAATATTTTAGAATTTTCTGAGTCTTTAGAAAACCCATTATCTTACCCACTTTTCCTTCTCCCTTCTGTCTCATAGGTCCAGCTGTGTTGGTCACTGAAGACTTTTGCCACCAATGGGAAGGGCAAAAGGTGAGAGGAGCTGTTAGGCAAGCTCAATTTGAATTTTGTTTAACATTTTGCTGGTGTACCCTGTAAGTCTTTATAGGAGCACTGTCACTATCCAGTCCCATATTGTTTGCTTAGCAATACTCTATCCCTGCTGCCTACAGGGCTGAAGTTTTAGTCCTAGCAGTTATAGCAGTTTGTGAAATGCTGTTGCTAGGGCACATGGACATTTCTGATCTGGAAACAGACCCAAAAGGCACAAATAGGCTGAGCTTTTCCATGAGCTGTCTACTGCTTAAATCTCATAATTCTCCTACATTTCTCTTGCAATAGGGATTTTACACAAGTTGCTGTAATTTGGTACGTCCCTGCTAAATACTAATGTCCTGTCTAAACAGTGGATATGCTGGAGCTGTGTCTCTTTCCTCTCTTTCTGTTTTCAGAAGACCACTAGAAGAAGTTGTATATACCCCCAAAATACATATATACTTCTTCCAGTTTTTTTACTGTGCAAGAAAATGAAAGACTAGGAATTGTGCTTTTAAAGGTGCTGCCTTGTCTCTGACATGTTATATTAAGTCTTCTCTGTAAAGTGTTTATATTATCCATTTTCAAAGGCCTTTTTAACCTCTATACAAATAGGCTTGAATGGGAAGGACGTATGAAGTTAACGTCTGCTCAACTCCTCTACCTTCGCAGCTTGTGCTCTTTTTTTAGGTGAGCTTCCACAGAACAAAATTTGACAGTTGTTGATGTCTCGTGTTCACTTTGTCTGGACCATATCTAGCACTGGACATGGACTTGAGAGGAAACATTGTGATATGATTACAAGATATAACAAGATGTTCTTCACTACCTTGGGCTGAAAGTAATCTACCTGTCTATAATGAACCACATCCTACTGAGTACAAATATTTTGGAATTAGGATTTTTTTTTGAGAACACTACTTTTTATAATTTTAGTACTTCATGTACCTAAGGCACTCAGATCAACTAGTGTGTAGCTGGATATTCACCATTTACTGGGGAGTGTTCCAGGACTTTCATAGTCTTGTGCACATGCAGAAATGACAGTCCCACCACCTCAGCTTTATTCCAGTTGTTTTCTCCACCTTGTCAGGGCATTTTGGTAACCAAACAGTTCAGCTGATTTGCTCCTTTTTTCCCCTTCTGATGATCACTAAGCCAGGAAGGAACCCACCAGAGCACATGGACTGTGTTGTTCAGGCTTCTTATTCCTTATACTTAAAGACAAACAGTTATTTGAGCCTCATACCCATCTGCAGAATTGTGGGGATTTTTTTTTTCTGTTTGTCTTTTCAATATCTTTCTTTCTAAATTCCTGCCACTTCCAGAAAATTCAGAGTGGGCTCTTTTGAGTGACCTTCTGCTTCATCTGGCCAGAGAATCAAGGCCAGATTGCAAAGAGCTCCATTACATTGCAATTTAACTAAGTTTATTGCTAAACTTGTATATTTGAAAGTAGTTAAAATCAAAGCACCTGAGGGAAAGAACACCAAGAGTTAGTAGATGATTACAGGCAGGATATACTTGGAGGTAACACCTCTGTACCCCTCACTCCTTTTTGGGGACCTTTTTTGCCGTGGTGTTATTCCTACTTCATACTGCCGTAACTGAGGTGAAGCCCTTTCAGTTACTGTGCTGTGATGAGAGAGCCATCAAAATGATCTGAGGAGGATCTTTACAGGGTTTAAATGTAGGAGTTAAAATCATCCTAGGACATAGAGCAACTTGATGTTTCCAACTGTCATGATTTTTTTCATGTCTTTGGGACAAACTCCTGGCCCCTCAGGATCAAAATATTGAAACACAGGTCAACTGCAGCAGGGTTTGACGGTGTTTTAAATATCAGCTATGAGAGTCATCTAGGTAAGATCTTTGTCTTTTCCTTCCTTCACGAGCAAGAAAAAAACTTTGATCATGCAAAGGGAAACTAGACTGGAATGAAGCCTACCAGTACAAGCATCTGATTGCAAAGAAAAATAACTTTTTCTCATCCTCTTGAGGTTTGAAAGCCAGACATGTTTTCTGTAGCCTGACTGGTGATTTTTAAACACTCATAGCTGCTGATACAGTAGGATAGCTCCACAGAGGAGAGCTGTGAAAACTGACATCGATGGGCAAGCTACTGCAGCTTGAGGTCTGGGAATGCTGGGCAAACGCTTTAAGACTTTGCAGTGACCTCAAAGCCCAGGGTATAATATATGGGGCAGTTACACCCTTAGACCTAGTGGCAATCAAGTACATGAACAGTTCTCAGGGCATGAGGTTTAGCATTGTGTTAATTGTTAACCCAAGACCAGAACCGTGCACATTTTCTTGATCCACCACGGGACGAATCAGTGATGTTACAGGTCTGCATCTGCACTGTTGTTTCTGGTGGGATACAGTATGGGCTTAGGCTGCTTTTTAACAGGCATTTTTAGGAAAGCTTGAGAAATAGGTTTCAAAGTTCATTTGTGATGAGTTTGTACAACTCGGGCAATTTGCAAAATGCAATTTGTCTGGTGCTCTTCCTCTTTCGGCCCATCATAAATGCAATAGATCCTTCTGACTCCATGGCAGTGAATCTCTCTGCTTCAGCTGCTCTGTTTTAGAACATCTTGATTAAATGAATTGTCACTGTTTTCTGGGTTTGTAGTAATAAGTACTGTGAACTGATGTGCTAAATGAAGAACTAGATGAAACCTGCATTATGAAAAGCTGAAAATTCCTCTTTACTGTGGCTATAAATTCACATCAACTTTTCTTAAATAATTGCTATACATTGTTATTTTCTGATTAGTCATAGTCTCCTGTAAAAGCCAGCACAAATGACGCCAATGTGGCTAATGAAATAGGCAATAAATACCTACAAAAGAATAATCTTAATAAAAATGCTAAAAGAGCAATATTGTAAAGAAAGCCTCTGTCCACACAAATCAAATAGGAAATAATCTTGGAAAAATCAGAAAATGAGTACAAGCTCTACTGACTGTTACTCAGAGCAAAGAATTATTGATCCTTGCCTGTTTCTATTGATTTTATGTCACTTCTGTGATTTAATCGTGTTTTCCTTGTTATCTCTTTGCAGTCTTTCTTCTATTGTCTGGTATGAAATCTCAGCCAAGGCCTTGCAGCTTGTGGTGGTGGATCAAAATAACTTCGCCTTCCATCTGCATTGTTTTAAAGAAATGATTAAACAATCAAGTTTCAGTGACCCTTGGGCAGGATTACACAGTATAAATGCATCTTTGAAAAATGGAAATACTTCCTTCTTTCCTTAATCAGGGACTAAGAAAGGTTGTGAAATGCTTCTGCAGACAACCCAGTACGCAAACCTATGCAGAAGTGTCTGAGCACTTTGCTTTTGCATTAATCTGTTCATTTCTTTTTAAAATACGGAAATTGTGTTACAGCTTCTGACCACTGAAATCTAGGGGAACTTATTTGCATGCGGGAGAGACAAAACTTGCATTTTATTAAAGCAATATGGCTACTGTCATGCAGACTTCTCTCCAAAATTGTACTGTGCTTTTTCTACAAAATGCTCAAATTTCACTTTGAGGATAATGGCTGCAGTGAAGAGCAAGATTTGGCCTAATTCTTGACTTATGCTTGGAAATACACATTTATGTTTATGTTTATTGGTTTTGAAGTTAAAAAAAATCCTAGAAAAGATAATATGAGCTACATATTAATAGACATATGCAGTGAGGTACACATTAATAGGGCAGCATATAGATACCTACTAATCTACAACTCACTGTTTTCAGAATATATTTCTTGACATGTTTTTTCCAGTTTTGATTAGAAAATATTTTGTGCACATAGTTGCACACAGCTGGCAAAATACTGTAGTTCCCTCACATGCACTTGAAACTGTTAATGTTAATTTTTTCTTGCTTTCTGGATCTATTTCCATAATAGAGTACCTTTTTCACTCTTTGTATTAAGATTCCATTTAGGAAGTGTTCAGAGAGGCTTAATATAGAGTCAGTGGATTTATGAGTGTGTTACATATGTAATTATTATGGATGGTTATAAGCACATCAAAAGGCAATGTAATAGATGTTTGTAAGCTCTGGTTACATGAAACCTGTTGGACTCTAACAGCTGAATCACCATTTATTGAATGTACCTTAATAATCAATCATAGCCTTATTATAACTTTTAATATAATGCTCCATTATTTATTTTTCCATTTGAATCTGGACTTTTTAACCTAATATACATAGGGCATAGTAAACTCCACACTGGGAGAGGACTGCACTGACAGTGGATGGGAAGTACAGAATATTATGCAGGTTTGCACCACCCAAAGGTTTAGCCCATGCAAAAACATGTAAATGTGCCTGTGTGTATATATATATATATATATGCTTCTTGTGTTCTTGTTTAAACCTCTTAATTGAGGTAGTGTTACACTGGATGTTACATGAAGAACAGAAACATATTTTGCCAGATTCATTCTTTATAGGCCATAACGTTGCATGAACCAACGGGATCTTTTTGTATACAACGGACCACGCAAACCTTTCAGCTTTCCTCTTTGCATTTGGTGTTGTAGTAGAAAAGACATAGAAAAGTGTCTTGGAGACCACTAAACTTCTGCCCATCAAATGGGTAGGGCTTGGTCTTATGCGGTGTGGCAACCCAGTTGACTTTCCAATGGATGCCTGTGGCAGACAAAAGGTCAAATTGGAGGCGGAAATCAGAGTGGGTGGGGAAAAAAACAACACATAAAAATGCCACTGTGCTACTTGTTGCTCTATGACAAAGATAGTGTGGGAGGATGGATTGGAAATGCAAGTGAGACCTTCCCTGGGCATCCACAAGTTGCTCTTTGCAGCAGCCCAGCGTAACTTCTGTGTTCTAGTTAGCAGCATATGCTCTGAGCACCCGAATATAGTTACTGGTGACTCATTCAATGTAATTCTTCAGCTATGTCAGTGGGATGCAAGGGTGGCCTTATGGGTAAAGGCATGGCTTTCAGGCAGGAAGTGCACATTTTATTCTTGCCACTTGCCACAAGATAAGTCATAAGGAAATTCTTTAATCTTTCCATTTGTAATTTTGTGAAAAAGAGAGAAAAAATGTTACTCCCTTCAGAGCAGTATTGTGAATTCATCTGGGGTCAGCAAAGCATCCATTTGTGTACGGCAGGGCTGCCAAGGACTGCCAGGGCTCCCCTGCCCGCTTTGCTTATCCTGGGGTCCTGGAGAGTTACCCTGGCTGCTGCTGGCAGGACAGAAGCTTGGGCCATAGCAGCTTTCTTGCTGGGAAAGGGGAAGATTCCTCTCAGGAAGCAGCAGGCACAACTTTCCCAACTCCTTCCACCATTGCAGACCAACAAGCCCAGTTCTCCTCCTATCCCTCCTACCTCCATGGGTTCTCTGCTATTATTTCACACGTAAAATTTTCTCTGCCTCCCTCATGCGCCTGCACCCCGTCCTTGGTCCAGCAATATTTGATTTTACAGGTAGTGCTGAGAAGTCTTGGGTTAATTCAGGTCAATGTCTTTTGCATTTGGGACCTCTTGAGACCTTAGACTTGCTTCAGGGATTGCTGCATTCTGGAAAAGCAGATGCTGTATAAAGCTATCCAGTGCGGATATGAGCTATGGAGTGTACTTCTCATATCAAGCATATCTGGAAAAGTATAAATTAAATAACACTGTAGAACTGTTCAGCTTTGGGTGGGAAAAGATGCTTCATTTGTTGGGATTTTACAGCTGCTCATCCTATGTGCCTATGAGTGTTTAAAATCATATAGACCACAGGACAATATTTGCTTTTAAACCTCAATCTCCCTTTCAGAAGGAAACAGGGTCACTCAGATGCTGAAGTCAGGAGGGTTTGCACTAGGTCTTTACTGCTCTTTGCATTTCAGAGTCTGCATAACTTGGGCCTGAGCGAGCAGAGAGCCTACTCTCTGCAGAATGATTACACAGTGAAACCTGAAACAAAAGTTTTGAAATCAAATCATCAACTGCATCCTTGTCTACTTGCTCAGGGGAAAGCAGGGCTTAACATCAAGAATGTGGAGCTGGCAAAAAAACCCCACAGGATTCAGAGCATTTTATGCATGCTCCGTTTTTGGTCAAATGCAGAGAATAATGCTAGTTGATTTAATTTGCACTTTATTCAAGCTGAGACACCCTTATGATTTAATTTGCTTTCATTTGGGTATGTGTAGTATACGTCTTCTCCCTGTGCCTCAGTACTCTTGAGCAGTATGATTCTGCACTGGGAGTCACATAAGCAGAAAACCATGAACCGAGGAGCTGTACTCAATGGAAAGCTCTGCCCTGTTCCAAAGAAGGGCTTAACCTCCCTCTTGTTTCTTGCGTGTTTGATATCAGAGTTTTCAGATGGAACATTTCAATAGCAACACACAGCTTACTCCCATATATTCAACAAATTGGTTATTGACAGTGTTAAACTAGGGTAACAGATAAAAAAAAGGCAAATATTTTCACAGTGCAATGGAGAGTGCAGCCCTTTTGTGAAGCAGAACTCCTCTCATGCAGAGGAAAGACTTGATATATAGTGAGAAATCCTCACAGTGCATGTATCTAGCTGCATTCCCTAAAAGGCTCCCGACTTGATGTAATGTCTATATAGTTGCTATTCTTTGCAAGTTCACTTCAACAGCTATATCCTGGTATCGAGTTTTGTTATATTATACTGCTGCACTAACGCTTACACGTTTGCTCTTGCTGATGAATGTCTCCTAATATTGAGTTATGTATCGGGTTATTGCAGGAAATCTGAGTGAAGATGTAATATTTCACATGCTTACCTTAAGAGGAAAGAACTGCTAATATCATGAATAATTTCTCACAATAGAGATCCAAGCTGTCAGCTCCAACTATAATATCTGGGTCCCAAGGGAACTCCGGTCTTCATCTGGAGGTGTGCAGATCCAAAGGAAAATTTGGCAGTGTTATCTTGACAGTGGTGGAGAGTTCTACTTCCTTACTCCAGAGTTCCGTTAAATACATCAATAGATACACTGTACTATGAATTTTTAAGCACCTCTCCAGAGACAGTACTTAATACAGAATATTTGAGGATTCAGCCACTGCAGGGTTTGTTCAGTGCCTTAGAAATGTTTCTGCTGGGTAAATTTCTGTGGGAGTAGAGTTCAGCCCTTTATTTTAATCTGCTTTCAAGATGGATGTATTTGTTCTTAAAGTCCAGGTGACATTGGCAGATTCTTTTAGCACCTCTGGACACCATGGCTAGAAGACACTATAAATTTGTTTTAAAGCTTAAGAATTTTTAGCGTTGACCAAGACAAAATTAAATGTTCTTGTTCTGCTATTTTTGATGTTCTTACAATTTTCCTTAAAAAAAAATAAAATTCAAAATTACACAAAGAAATTATTTCCCTTTTGAGGAGAAACGAGAAGACTGTGTGTTCTTAAAGAGAGTACGAGCTCACGCCAAGATCCTGGGACATCACCAGCATGGACTCCAAGTGTGTGAAATTCTTTCAGCCATTGCTGCGGACCAGATTTTTCTGAAATGACTCACAGATATGAACAATGTGAAAGTGCTTTCTGCCCCACTTTTTAACAAGAGACAGGAACCGCCTTCAGCATCGCCTGCAAGAAATGGGCTTGATTTTGCATGGTGGGGTGCACAGGTGAACTTAGGGGCTGCTTCAAATCCTACAGAAGACAAGAGGTCTCTACAGAAACTTTTGTGCTTAAAGGTTTGGTGGCAACCTCAGAAAGTTTCAGAGACAGGGCAGAAGAGTCCAACAGCTGTCATTTGGCAGTCCCTGTGATACTGCAATTATTCCTACCCTGTGTACCACAAATACACAGAACTTTGTAATTTAAAGAGACTGAAATAATTAATAATATAGAATTTGCTTCACTTGCCCTGGCAAAGGTCTTGCTCTGCAACCTGAAGTTCAACAAATTCTGGCATCTCAGCAGGGGAAGTGAATTTTTTTAAAGCCATGACTTCATAGTATATAAAATCAGCTCCACCATTAAGCTTAATATATTACATTAATTATGTCAGAGTTCTTTAAAGCAACAAAACTCTTCCCAGTGCTGTGGTTCAATTAGAAGAGCTAGCTTTTAAGTCTGGGTAAAAAGACCATTTCAAACCCCAATATCTTATCTTGGTGTGGGGCACTGCTTTGCCTTCAGTCTCTGGGCTTGCTGCTCAGCTGATGTAAATGTGGCAGATTATTCACTTGCTTGTGCCAGTTTATATAGAAACTAGCTACTGTATTTAAAAGCAAAATAAACCACTGATGACTGTATTTTTGGTGCATGTACAGAAAGCATGTGAAAATAAGCAAAGAAAATGAACTTGTAGCTAAATTTAAAGGAACCAAAATACAAACAGGGTAGTAAGCAGGAACACACACCACTTCTGCAAGGAAAAAGTTTTGCACTCTGATGCAAAGATCAGCCAAGGAGAAAATGGTTAAAGAGGCAGCGAGACTGATCGGAGAGGCTGGTGACCTGATGGCAGGCGCTCAGAGGCGTCTCACACCTCCACGTGACATTTCTTGAGCTAGCAAACATGGCAAGGGCAAAACCATGCTTGCAATTTGCAGCTAAATAATGGCTGTATTTAAGCTAATTTATTACCTAAAGTATTCCTGTGTGTCAGTGTAAGCTTTCAAACTTGGATTAGACTGCAAAACCAGATACTGCTAGCAGAGCTGGTATGGTAGAGCAGGACTTGTAGTACAAACACTGTCCATTACACCAGACTCCCTGCTTAAGTCGCTAAAGTCTTCTTGTTTGCTATATAAAAAACTGCTTACAGGCTCAGAGAGATTGACTTGGGTGTCTCAAACATCTCTGCACAGTCACAGCTGGTGGCTATTTTCAGTCTGCGCATGCTTGGTGTGAAGTGGCGGCACGAACCTGTGTCCAGGTTTGCGTGTGATAACATCAAACATTTGACCACTTCCTTGGGTGTGCCACCGCTGTCCTCAGGATGTTTGACCATCAGATGTGTTTGAACCATACATCCTAGCTCTTCCTGAAAATCCAGAAATGCACATCTCTGAAAGGTTCAGGGCTTTTCCGCTTGGCGTATCAAAATGTGTTTGATATGATAGCGCTGTCTGTTTAGAGTTGCTTACATGTGATAACTGCACACGTTTGCTTTCAAATTAAACCTTGTTTCAGAAGATTTGTAACAGTTGTGATGTTTTTTCTTTCACAACATAAGGAGGCTGCTTATGTGTTGGAATAAGAAAGATGTCCTATGCAAACATTAGCTCCATTATGCAAGGAAGGGTAGTCACTTGGGGACGGCAAACAGAAACGTTTGAAAAAGGAAATATCTACCTCCCATTCATGAAACATTGAAGTTGTCCTAAAATAGAAAATCTATATTCACATATTCACTCTTGATTTAACAGGAAAGAAGGGTTGGTACCTGGATAGACTTAGCATTATGGCTTAAATTAAGCAAAACTTGCCCAACTGAACGCAAGTGCCTTATCTCGTTGCAATCAGTGGGATGTAAGTGTGTGCCTGTGTTAGACATGGAGGGAGAGACTGCTGAATTAGTGCCTAAGTGAGAGACAAAACTGGTTTATTTATAAGCACTCTATTTATAGCTTTTGCTGTGTTGGAATACACTAATTCATTTTAAGTGCATCTCTGCGAATAGCCCACAGCTCTCGAGAAAGTGAAGTTCTCCGTCTGTGCTGCCTTTTCTGATGAGGTCTTGCTCTCATCAAAGAGGCCTGAGCTCCATGCTGTGGAAAATAGGAGGGAATCAGAAAAATAGGCACGTGCCATGACAACCTGTTAAATCGAGAGTATACATCAGGAGGGCAGCAGTGTGCTTTTTTGCCATGGGAGAGCTGGGCCAATAGGTCAGAAGCAGCATTGTGGAAGGGCTTTGTTGAAGAGAGCTTGATACAAGGGGAGCAGTGCAGGATGCAGGACCCACCCATGGTGACATTTTGGGGGGCTGCAGGGTTGGAGTGAGCCCAGGAACACAACACAGAGCACATCTCTCAGACTGTGGCTATCACCACAGGTTTGCTGGTGTTTGGGCAAAGGCAGAAGAGACTGTTCCTTTTCTGTGGCTGGACAGCCACTGGGAAACAGCACAGGGGAGGATGCTCTCCTGCCAGCCCCAAGGTCACCCCAAAACCCATCACACAATCCTGAATTACTAAAGCCTTTCCATGCATTTGAAGATCTGGCCCAGCGACAGCAGGATGAGTAGTCTACAGCGTGGTTCTGCTGAGCACCACTTGCCTGGTGAGTTAGCTTAGAGCAGGCTCCATCCTGGGAGAAAAGCAAAGCCTCGGTCTGAGACCGGCCTTGTGGAAGAGGCCATAAGGCCAGCCTGCTTATGGTCAGCAGGGACAAGCCCTCCACCTCCAAGGAACAGAAAATGTAAAACCAGCTGAAGTTGAGTCTGGAGGAGATGTAGGGGATTTCTCTTCCTCCCCTTTAAACAGGAGCTGCATGCAAGGCCATTGTCCACATCCTTGACAACATATGCATGAATTTCAGGACATGTACTTCAAAGGACACACCCCTGGAAGCAGGAGGAGGTGTGTTTTGTGTGGAGCAGGCTCCTGACTTGCATCTCTTTCAGGGAGCTCTGAGTCATTATTTGATCCTGGTGAGAGTGGCAAAGGCGGTTCTGGGCTGCCCCCACATTTCGGGCTCAACTCCTTCCTCGTTTGTGGTCCTCTCCCTAACAGCATCTTGAATTTCCAGTTTGGCCCTCATCTAAATTTGAAACCGGACCAACCAGTCAAATCCCATCCCCAAGCCAGACAACCCCTAAGAAACTCCCACAGTCCTGCTTTATTAATGGATGCATTTTTAGGGAAGTCCTTGTGGAGATGCCATCTGAAGCTCCAGGAGAGGACAAACAAACGGAAGCGGGTGACAGAATTATATGCAAATTTCTCTATATAACCACATTATCGTGTTTACAAACCACAGAGCCTCACCTTTGATCGCTTTCTCTTAAGCCCTGAGCACATAAAAGTGAGTAAATTAGACATGGCAAAACATGTGCATTCCCCATGCTTGTTCTTTTCCAGAAATAACAAGAAAGCAAAGGTTAACAAGGGCTCAAAAAAAAAAAAAAAAAAAAAAAAGAAAGAAAAGAAAATGCTGTAAGAGTTTGTTATTGATCAAAAAAAAAAAAATTAATACCAGTTTGTCTAAACTGGCCTTCCCTTATGTTTCTCTCTTGAACACAAAAGAAATATTTTCAGGAGCACAGGGGATTATTTCAGTGCAGCCTGCTCTTGGCTTTATCTTTATTTTCTATCAAGTAACTGAAAATGAAACAAAGATCTCAGACATAGGTACATCTTTAAGAGAATTTGCTCACTCTTAACTTTGTTTGAATGGGTAAACCTCCTCACTGTTTGCCCTGAAAGCTATTCTAACAGAGAGCTGTTTTATCAACACTGGCTGCTCAGTGAGGAGAGGCATTTTCTTCCACCTTCAGTGCAGTTTTCTATGTCACTGTTGGGGGGTGGGAAGTTGACCTTACGTGGAACCTCAAGACAAAACCAGAGGCTTTAAGCAAGTGAAGAATAGGCAAACACTAGCCAGCAGTTGCCATATACAGAGTACACTGCTCAAAAATCCCAGAAATCTCACTGATAGAGCGTCACACTGTGACTGGGTAGTGCTTCTCCCCTTGTAATTTATACATGTGTCAATAGGAGATTACGCCTGTAAGTACAGACTCGGCAAACTCACTTCTAGTGTTTGTTATGGAATTTTTCGGGAGAAAAGTAAAAGAAGTACCGCAGGTATTTCCCTCAGTCACGGTGCCTTGGAATGATGAAAGTGCCTCTGGTTTGTAAAAACTCTTAAACAATGAGTTTAAACAACTTTTTTAAACAATAGGCAATTTTCTGGGCTTTGGGGAGAGTGGTTGTAACTAGGAGCTTAATGTTAAAATTCACAGAGAAGCAGACCCGCAGCACATGGTCTGCTTGTAATTATTAATTGAACAAAAGTCACTAAATCTGAGTATCTCTGAATTTTGCATAGTGTGAGAAGCAGATTTGAATTCTTCTGACCCATGTCTCAGGGGTATGAGAAATCATCAACAGTTGAACAGTGGGCTTAAAAATAAGACTTATACCTGCATTGCACAGATGTTTTTATTTATCTCAAGCCTGTTGGGAGCAGGTTCAAGATAAAATGAATTAAGCTACTATTTAACTGCAACAAGAATGTCCACAGATTTTCTGGAGTCATTTAATAGAATAAATTTTGGGGAAAAAAAGTACGGTAAACTACCTGGTCCTCTCCCAGGAATGGGTTTGTGGTTAAGGCACTGGAATGGATTTTAGGAAATCTTGATTCTATATCTGGCTCTGCCCAGTCATTTATCATGTCTGTGCTTCTATTCCTTACCATTCAGATAGCCATAATTAATATATCTCTGCCAGGCATGTAGCAAGGGTGAAGCCATATTTGCTCAAAGACTAAATGACATGTATTAGAGGAAAAACATAAATGTGTAGAGGTGAAGTTTTTCAACATCCTAGCTGTTACCTTTCAAAAAATTTTACCACTCTGTTAGAAGCTGAAGTTTCTAACTGCATTGATATGTTTAGTTCTGCTACAAGAAAGTTCAGGGAGTTCTGTTGTAGTGCAAATGTTGTCCCACAGCTCTCCAGGAAGGATTGTGGCAGTTTGGTGTTCATATGCCATAAATCGGGGATATTTGCAAACTTTCACATAAAAAAAAAAATCCAGGTCTCCACATTTGGAGCTTTCTCATAGACATGAGGATTCTCCAATGGATTCCAATGGATTCTCACTGTATTTCAGGGGCTCAACTATTAGTCATAGAATCATAGAATCATAGAATCACAGAATGGTTTGGGTTGGAAAGGATCTTAAAGATAATCGAGTTCCAACGCCCCTGCCATGGGCAGGAACACCTCCCACTAGACCAGGTTACTCAAACCTAGCAAGTCCTAACCTAAGACCACATATAAAAATAGCTACTTTACCATTCCAAAAAATGAAATACTTTTTAAGTTGCCTTAAACATAAAAAGTTGAAAAACCCTGCTGTTGAGGTATATCTTCATCTTCATTCCCCAAGCTTAACTTTAAAAATCCAAAAGCTAACATAGCTGTTTGCATTATTTTTATATTTTTTGTTATTGAATTTCAACATATGTCATTCAAGCATCACAATGCTGTCATCTAGAAAGTGCAACTTGCTCTTCGTTCAGCTGAGATGATATAATGTGCTGCTTAGCCTTGCAGCTGCATTACATAAATATTATTAATGATGAAATGTGGGCTGAGTGTGAAAGTATTGCTCTAAAGTAATCCAAGGCAGTAGCAGTGACGAGATTTTTTAGACACTATCTAAAATACGGCAGATGAGTCTCCCATTAGGAAAAGTGTTTCTCAGGAGACAGGATCATGTATTGGTAAATCTTAATTTATTTTATCTGCTGGTGCAAAGTATGGAGAGACATGTCTTGGTATGTGGAATCCAGCCGTGTCTATTTGTGGATGGGGGTGTGGTTTACTGCAAGATAGTGCCATACAATAATGAGTAAAATACTGTTTTTTTCAGAGTTTGCATAATATTAGGGACAGCCATGCAAACACAGGCTCTACTGCCATCAAAACTATTAATCAAGTGCCTAATAAAAACTCCGTATAAAGTCAGCAGAGTTTAGGAAGCAATTCATCTCAGCCTGACCTAGCCATTTACAATAAGTCAGATGAACTGGTCCCTTTGCTTCTGGAAGCAGACAGACAACAGGTAAGCTATGCATTGTGTCTGAACTGGTTTGGTGGGAATTTTTAGCTTTCAGGTCTTCTACGTGAACTCTTGCTCCTACAGAAATTGCTTTATGGTCTTTGTTGACTATATGGAGGAAATGGGATCTTAGATCTAAAGGACTCATTTGAAAGGCGTGTGTATGCACAAACGCACATGCTCAAATATTCACACATCACACACAGAGGCAATAAAATCCATAGTTTGAAAACACACTTTCAGAGCCTTCGCTACCACAGTATCGCTGAAAAGATGCTGTCAGCTCAGGTACTGTAAACCTCAGTATTTAATCTCTCTAGATTTTAAAAATTGAAATAATAACAGAAAGGCATACATTTTCTGTTAGCTTTTATTATTTTGTTTAGTTGGGACAATGATGAACGGCAGAATCCTCTGTCTTTTTGTTCACAATCTTTTTCAGAGTCACTGTAGATTTGATTTCAGGTTGCACTGGGTGGTGCTCGTTCAGAATGGCTGCTTTCAATGGGATTTTTTTTAATGTCAAATCAGATCTATCGATTTAAGAATTTGCCACAGTGGGTTGCTGTTGTTTTTATTAATATAAATTAAATTGATAATGTCCCCTTAGTGCTGAGTAGCGAAAAACCATCTTTGATTTGAAACTGAGCTCCATCAAAACACAAATCCCACTATGAATAGAGGACTGAATGATTACAAGAGCCATATGTTTATAAATGAGTAATAACCTTTACATCAGCAGAGTCCTTCACCAGGAACATCACAGATGGCGATATTTACAGTAGTTCTCTCTGAAGGGCTGACACCTAGGGTGGGTGAGCCTCTGTTAGCACAAGCAATCTTAAAATGGCAATTTTTGACCTTCCAGTCCGGACAATGGAGGAGTTTCATTTCCCAGAGATTTTTTGCCTCCCTTCTGTCATCAGTTTTGCCACGTTGCTTAGTGACCTTCCGGCACTTGACCAGTCGGCAATTTTCAGAATGCAGGAAAATGTTCATCAAGAACAATGCGAATCCAAGTGCCAGCTTTCCTCAATACCCTGCTTTTGTATCTGTACAATCCAAAACCTGTAGGAGTTGGAGAGATATAAAACTGCAGCAAGTAGGCCTGTAAACCAGCTATTGAAAATTCATATGTTTTGATGAGATAGCACATAAAACAGTGACTGGCACCAGGCCACAGTCTGATTGCAAATGTTCATATTTGTTGGCAAAAACGAGTCTTCTGTGACCTCCCAAGGTCACCTCTCCAGATTTCTTTCTCTGATTCATCAGTAGCAGTTTTGTCAGTGTGTGCAAGCACACAACTATGAGCTCTTCTCTTTCTCCTCTGCTGGCCCAGTGCCACTTCTGAGCAATAAAGTTTCCGGAATTGTTTCTGAATATTGCCCCTGACACTTGCCCTGCTCAGGCTCCCGCTGCTTGCAGAGCGATGGCAAGAGAGTGAGCAAAAGCTCACCCACGTGCAACATCAGAAAGTCAGCTGGCTGCTGGAATGCCACTCAATCTACAAAAATGCTGTGAATTTGGGGTGTTCTAAGGCCGAGAAATTCTGTCCCAGGAGCAGCAGCGTCTTCGGAATAGGGAAGGGGATTTGGATATCTGAGGAACACTGTGGTGCCTGGGTTTCTGGAAGAGGCTTCTGCTCTTGTCTGACCAGTCAGGTTCTGCCAAGGCCTGGTTTTGGTACCCACCAGGGCTGTCTGTGTTCTCAGTGGGCGGGGGCCACGAGGACTTCTGAAGAAGACACTTCAGCTTCCCAGCCTGTACTTTCCTTGGCTTCATGGGAAGGTGCATCTCTCCATTCAATCCTCACCTGTCCCTTTGCAGTGCTGGTGAGCTTGTGATGAGGTGATTGCTTCAGGAGCACTGAATGCAAATGACAGGGTGGTTCCCAAATCCTGGATCACCACACCCATCACCTTGTGGATGAAGACCCTGCCTGGACCCTATCCACTTTCTGTATCAGTTTCCTTTGCTGCCCTGTTGGAGCACTATGGGAGCTGCCCTCTCCCTCAAACACTGGAGCATTTTAGCTTAGATTCTTCTCTGTTTTCACTCTGGTTTTAAGTTCCTTGGATCCTTCTTACATCTCCCCTTGTCAGTGAGGTACCATTCACTTCCCTCTCACCATGGTGAAGTGCTCAGGAAAACGATCTTATGACTTGAGCTTTACATTTTTTTATTAGTTGTGTCCACAGTTAACCCAGCTCTGAGTTTCTTACTCCCCTCTATGAGTCAAGGTAAAACATTGGCCCTTCCAGTGAAATCAGCTAAGCAGAAACACCATAACTGCCACAGGTCCCCTGATGGTACCTCGGACTCCTCCTGCAGGGTCTTGGATTTAATGGCTTGGAATGGGTAGCAGATACTAATGGTTTGCACATCTGTTACACTGCAGCTGGAGGGTGTGTTCCTGCGTTAGGGGCTTGTTTTCACGTACTGAATGTAGATGGACAAAAATAAAGGCTCATTAAATATTGAAAAGAGAGCTATCTTTTTTAGTCAGAATATTTACGTCTCTTCTAAAAACCAAAGTTTATTAAAAAAAAATCTCATCTCTTCCTTCTGATATGAAAATATTCTCTTTAGCAAAGGAGTATGTCTGCATTTCTTGGCGTCATCTCTGTTTTGACTTCAGACATGCATAACCTTTTCATCATTGTTGCTCTTTCTGGTCTCCTCTCCCCCTGCCCATTTTGCTTTAAAAGAAACACCCCTACTTTGACTCCTTGTGTATTGGAGGAAGTAAGGGGACACCCACAGAAGACAAAGACAACAGCATGGGAAACATCCTTTACTGTTTTCCCAGTCACCTCAATACAGGGATCCTACATGACCTTCCTATGTCTTGTGGTGCTGCAAGACAATGTGGAGGACTCAGTCCCTTCACTGGCAGGGAATTCGAACACGCACTGCCCTTTCCAGCTGTTCCCATTGCTCCAACAAAAAATGTTACCTACTCTTTAAAACCTTGCAGGTGTTGAATGTACCAAACAACAAAACACTTCAAAAAACGTCTAAATAATTGCCTAGCAAAAGAGCCCCTTACTTCTTGTGCTCCTCTGATGAAAAGTGAAATTATGGCTTTGCTTTGTATTTTGAGACCTTGCAGCCTTATCTTCTTTGAACCTTCAGCACTCTTTGTTTTTCGCCGTCGAAGTGACACTGCAAGGACAGCTGTCTCACTGAAGTTCTTATTTTCCTAATCTTACATCGTTCTGCGCATAAAGAGCACCTAAATGCATTCAAGCAAGTGGCCTTTCTTATACAGGCTACGAGCAAGAAAGAATGAAAATGAAGTCAGATCCTTGAGAATCTGCACTGGAGTAAACAAACGCAACAAAAATATTACCGTTACAACCAAGGAATGCTGACTGAACTCAGTGGGAGCTATCCACATCCATCTGAGCACAGGCTTTGACTCGCCTTAGCAGTAAAGTTTAGACGTGAACCTGACCTTGAAAGTTCAAGGGTGTTCTGATTTAAAGTTTTAGTTTGATCTCATCTGCACTTGCAACAGCAGGACAACAACTTCTGTTTTCCCCTCTTTGTTAAAGAGGTCATAACTTGCCTTAGTTTTCAAAAGTTTGTTCTTTTCTTGGAAGAAAATACAAGAAGAAAAAGAGGTTTGTAGTTTTGGTTTTTTTTTTTTTTAATGAGCAGATAAAAAATAGGAGAAAAGGAACTGTATATGATAGAAAATAATTGTTTTATTTGAGAAAAAAATGCTTTATTGCAATAACTGGTTTTCTTGCAGAGATCTTGGTTTTTTCCCCTCTCTTTGTACAGCAGACAGAAGATGGAATGGGGCTGACTGTGAACAGGAGTATAAAGGTATGCATGGATATAGGACTTTATGAACTGCATGGGGTAGGAGTCTTGATTAGTGTTGCTGAGTAACAGATTAATTCCTTTAGCACTCTCCTGTAAACACCCCTGACTCTTGATACAGTCAGCAGCTTTACACTGAATGCCTAACTTGAATTCAGCCCCTCTGGTCCATGTGAGCTGACATCATCTGTTTCTTCAGCCCATTTCTGAGTTTTCTACTTTGCCTGCCCTTTCCCTCAGTGGGGATTTGTGCTCCAGAGTGCTTTGAGGGTCAAGTTTGCAGAGGCTTTGTGATCATGGCAGAGCTTTGCCTGCATTTGCTTCCCCCCAGCGATTTGGGGGCAGAAGGGGGCCGGGTGCCGTGCAGTCGGATGCTGAGCAGCCGCTCGGGGTTTCAGTACCGAAAGGGTTAGGGCTGCCTCCACTTCTGCCAACAGGAATCCTCCCATTGATTTTTCACTAGGAGCAAGTTCAGGCCCTTCTTCAGTAAGTTACTGACACAAGTATCACTGTTGATCACAGTGGCACTGCAGCAGATGGAGCGTTTCAATTATCTTGGGCCCGTGATGAATGAATGCTATTGACAGCTGCTGCAAAATCCATAGCAGACTGAGCACTGCACAGACAATTACGATATCGCTGGTAAACATATGGCAGGACTGGATCTCTTAAAAAACCTACAAACTTAGTCTCTGCTGGCCTTGGGTTTGGTCCAGAGCAAAGTTCTAGGCCGAACTTCAGTCACACGCCACTGGAAAATCCCACAGGGGTGGCAAACCAGGGTCTTAGGACTTTGCTATTTGGAGTTCTTTCTGCCTCTGTTGAATATTGTCTTTGAGTGTCAGTGGTGCTTCTTTGGTGTGAGAAAAGGGAAAGCTTTTTTCCTATAATAACACTAAAAATGTATCTGTGAATTCCTTTCAGCCTATTCCAATTCATCTTAACACATACAGTACTACCTACAGAAGACTCTATGCCTGAGCATGTTGGACAGAAGGAGGATGTATTCCTCTACCGACCAAGCCAAGGGCCCAGTAATATCCATTTATTTTAGCCAGTTGCCTGCCATTAGTATATCAGCTAATGAATCAGGAGAGCAGAGTTGGCTTCATCAGCTTTCTCTCGCTGATTCCTATCCTTCTTTTCACTACAAAAATCTGGTAGAT
Source organism: Pterocles gutturalis (assembly GCF_000699245.1). Classification (NCBI taxonomy): domain Eukaryota; kingdom Metazoa; phylum Chordata; class Aves; order Pterocliformes; family Pteroclidae; genus Pterocles; species Pterocles gutturalis. Next base: position 21,868 of record NW_010141618.1, read on the forward strand.
TTGGGAGTACCTGGGCAGGTTTACAGCTCCAGGAAAGGGGCAGCAGATGAACTAGCTGGTTCTTCCATAAGATGATTCCTGTCCTGACCTACAACTGAAGGGGAAAAAGGCAGGAGCCCCTCCAGGCTGAGCCATGGTCAGATCTGCTCTGCAGCCTTGGAGGCAGTGGGGAGACCCTGACCATGGGCATTTCTGCGCCACCCTGACCTATACACAGGTTGTGATCCAAATTCTCCCTGAATTACACACAAGCACTGAGAACAGATGCAGGCAGGGACTACAAGTGCTGTATGTTCAACCACACAGGAGACTTCCCTCCCCATGGCTGGGACTGTCCCTGTTCCTTCAGCTGCTGCAAAGGGCTCCCTGGATACAAACTACCCAGTTGTTCTCTCTGGCCTCCCACAAACCACCTCCCATTTGCTTCAGCTGTGGCTGCTTAGTATTTTTGAAAAGGATGCTGAGATGGCTACAGATCCACCTTCAGCCTCCATGGTCGCTTTGGGCACAACTGTGACTGTCTCACTGGGGTTTGGAGGGCTCGGGACCCCAACCCTTCTCCAGGTTCAATGGCTCTGAGAGTTCTGCCTCATGGTCCTTCCCAGTCTTTAAGATGATGTCTTTGAAACATGATGAGCTTTTGTTTCACTCAATCCAGAAAATACATATAAAATGGGAGTCTGGTTTCCCATCTTTCTGGATGGGGGAGAGTTTTTCTGTCGCTTTGTTATATAGTTTCTCTCCTCCTTTGACAATGTTAACTATATTATGTGATTAACAAAGAGATGCAGCAAGAGATGTGCATAATAAATGCCCCATCAGCTCAGGGAATTAAAAAAAAAAAAAAGATTGAATAACTGCTTTTTCCTTTATTTGCTGAATTAACATTTTGAACTCATCCTCCTGCAATGGGCCATATTCAAAATTCTGCATGTACATTAGAAAATTGAGAGCAAAATTTGCCCTTCACATATACTTTGCCTCTCTGATCATGTCACATCTCAGTGCCTTAATAGAAAATGCACTGATTTTTATTCTTGCTGGATTGTCCTTAACACTTATTATCTGATTGTCAGCTGGCAAAGGTATGACATCAAAGGCTTGAGCCTAGCAGGCAACCACTACTCTAAAATATTGGAAACATAGCCAGAGTGATCTTATCCAATTCTCTACTGTTTGGTAATTTGGGAGGGACTTTTGGATCCTATTGTCTATATTGTCATTTGATTCTTTTAATGGCAACTTGTTTCTTAAACATTATAAATTACATTACCAGGTGCAAGCATTTCTCAGCACAGACCACTCTCTGAAATACATCTTTTAGTTGGATCAGATTATGTTTTTATTTTGCTTTTAATAAATAAAAATATGTGAACACACCTACACAGGCAAGGGATGTATGAGCTTGTTTGCTTACTTTGAAACCTACTTACAGGCAGAGAGTTCAAAAGCTTGACTCAGACATCGTGCTCTGCTTGGGGGAGGCTGAATCAAGAGGTGATGAGGGGTCAAAGAGGGGAAAAAAAATCCAACCAAAATGGGTTCTATAGATGACCACAGCAGATGTGAGCATGGGTATTTGCACTGTATCTCTTGCACAGAGATATCCCTCTTTGTCTGAACTGAACATTTGGTGGTGTTTAAACACTGGCACCTTATCTTGGCTACTAATATGTGGCGTCTCTTTTGGCTTTGTTCATGGCACAAGGCTTTCATTTGGTTGAAGACAGGAAAGGGATCACCGACAGGCAAGCACTAGGTTTAAAGACCAGAGCAAAAGGTTTGTGAATTCAAACAGAATTTGAAAGAAGTGCCTTGCTGGTTCAGACCATTAGCTCTGCCACCATAAAGCCCAAGCCACAAGCCGTTTCCCCTTGCCCACAAAAACAGAGGAGCCTTTTTGCCATGTAACTGCATGGTCAGGTTTGTTCTCCTCTGGGTGTGGCTCATCCTCTCCAGCCTCAGGCCCTTCTTGACCACCTCTTCCAAACAACAAAGGTGGGGGGCCAGGCTGTTATGAAGTATTTTGCAATTTTTTTTTTTAAAGGGGTGTGGGGGAAGGAAAAGGCAATAGCCCACCTTTTGGGTCCAAGTCCTGTCACAGTGGAATTCAAGGAGGAGCATAGGTTATACAGTATGTTTTCAAAAGCACAGGTAAACGCACTAGATACATCTGCAAATAAAATAAAACATTTTAAAAAAATCAATTTAAATCCCTCTGCCAACACTCACAAGAAACAAATAACTAATTTGCTAAAACTGACTCAGAAAGAAATGGAGGAACTGAGGACAAAGGTGGGAATAAATGTGCCCAGAAGACCATGGCACTGCTTCCCTGTAAGGCAATGCCAGCCCCTAGTTGGCATTGTGCATCATTTCCACAGTGGCACATGGCTCATCTTCCTGTTAGAAAGCATATAGGGGCTCAGCATAAATGATTGTGGGGTTTGAGATGCTTAACAAAGTTGTGTTAGTAACAAACACCAGACTGATGTAAAAATATGTTCTGTTCCATCTGGGGTCAGGTTGCATTTGTTATCATTTAAATTTAAAATGAGTCTAGAGAAGATATAAAACCCAGATATTCTAGGAACTGACACAGCCCCAGGTCTGACTTTGAACAATTTATCGCAGAGACTAGAGTTGTCAAGGGATCAGTCATAGCCTGTAGCTGAAAGTCATAGACTGTGCGCAGGAGAAATCCAAATATGCAGGAGGAAAAAGAGAAAAAAAAGATCTGTTATATTCCATTTCTCTGTAAACATAAGAATCTTGTCTTTGTACAAGTTTTTTGCATTTCATCAAAACTAACTAGGAAAAATCCATAAATTGTCCCTAGATAGTAAGCTGGGACCAGCAATGCATTTTTCCAGATTTTTCTGAATTTTTGTGCAAGGGTGCTGATAGTTAAGATTAACACTGTATCCACTTGACAATTAAAATGCATTTTCATGATGAAGGCTGTTTTTGCCACGAATTTTAATAGTCTTATCACTTAAATGGTCACAAAGGGGTTTAAGCACAGCATCCTTATTAAGATGTATGTAAGAAGTTCAAACCTCTGCTGGATTTATTTCTTCCCTACCTGTCTGACTATAGATTCAACCAAATTGAAGCGCATTGATTTGCAGAGCACAGGCGATCTGGATAACCAGAAATCACAGGCACTGAGGGGCATGTCTTTCCCTTCAAATCCATTAACTTTAGGAAGAGTTTCTACATGGGTAACTTAAGGGGAGTCGTGGACTTATGAACCTAAAAAGAAGTTACCTCGTTGCTGAAACTGTTAATGAGATGCTTTAAAACCCAAGACCTAAGCAAATCTCTGGAGGTGTTCAAGAAACTCGTAGATGTGGTGCTTAGGGACATGGTTTAGTGAGTTAGGTGGTGTGGGTTGATGGTTGGACTTGATGGTCCTTGAGGTCTTTCCCAACCTTAATGATTCTATGAAATGCTTTCAGTTTGGACTGATTGCAAAAGGAAAAAGAAATGCCACACCACACCAAGCCCGTGGAGAGCTGAAGCACACTTCGCTCAGACCCAGCACATGGGGTGATGGCTGCACAGAGGCCAGAGCATGTGCTCAGCCCACCACTGTGGTCTCCATGCATCTGAGGACGCACTTGAACCTTCAAAAAAATCCTCCAAAATGCATGGGCTCTGCTGCAGTGTCTTGGTGGCTGTGAGATGCCAGGATGAGCTTGCTTTTGAACACTAGGAGATAAAACGGAGCAACCTGTATCCACTACACTAATGATTTTTGGTGTCGCAACAATTTGTTCTGGGACATGGTGTTAAACCTCTCCAGAGCCATGACCCGAGGGGCTGGGTATGGCTAGTTTCTTACCAGTCTCTGCCACCCCTCCGTGGGTGCAATCCCCAGTGTGAAGGCAACTCATCACGCAGTCACTGCACAGCTTGGAGGAACCCAGCTGGGTGCTTCTGGCTGGACTTCTCCCCATCCGCATGTCTGGACATGGGTGGAGATTCATTAACTCTGCACTTCTGTTGGAATTCCTCTGCTGTGCCAAGCTCCTGCTACCTGATCATTTCCAGCAAACTTATGTGGCCAGTCACGTTAAATTACGGAAAACTCTGACAAACTAGGGCAAGCCATTTATTAAACTCCCGAATGAAACAGTTCACCATTTCTACAGTCATTTAAATACAAATGGCTTTTTGTGGATTCTAGTGAAAAACAAGGTAAGCTTCAAGAAATAAATCAGTGAAATTTACAACTCTACAGACTGGTTTGATGTCTTTTACTAAACGATGTCTTAGAAAGCATTTCTGTGTGGACTTCATTTGTTAAAATGGTTTATGGCTCTATGAGCCTTACAAGCCACTTAGTGTATAGCCTCCACTCTACCCAAAAGTACAAGACTGATACTTGTTTACTTTATGTTGATCAGCCCATATGCTAAAACTGATATTCTCCTTCTATTGTAATCTCTTTTCACTTTAAAACTGTCACATCCCTCTGACTCACTTTTTTCCAGTAATCACAAATACTGCAGCCCCTACCTGGATTCAGTTCCTACTTTCATTTTGTTTCCTTAACTTTATGCGTAACTACCCATTCTCATAATAGTGTCTGCAGAAATCCTCCCTCAGCGCAGTGTTGTGCTTCTGACAATGGCCTGTAGCAGGTATTTAGGGGAATAGTGTAAGAGCAGAGCAACCATACAGTGATACTTTATTCTGGCACACCCTCCCAGCAGTCTGTGCCTTAGGGGCATCATGAGCCAGAGATTGTATCTGCATCTTTACGTTTTGTAACGCTCGATGAATTTTTCAGCCAGGAATTTGTCTAATTGCTTTTTCAGCCCATTTATACTTTCGGCCTCTACAACATCCTGTGGCAATGAGTTCCGCAGTTTAATTATGCATCATGAGAAAAAAAGTTCTCTTTTTTAAATGTTAAATTTGCTGCTTGATAATTTTATTTGGTATCCTTCCTTGATATCCCCTTGCCTGAGTCGTAATAACTTATTTAGAACATATAACCCTTTTCTTATATGTAGGATACTTTATCTTCATATGTAATCTCCTACATTTATCAACAATGAATTTCATCTGACAGTTTTTATCAGCTGGTCACTAATTAATACAAAATCCTTCAGCATCATGTTACAATTATCTTTTGCTCGTAATTTTGCTTTTGGTGGGTTTTTTGCCTTCACTGCTTTTGTTGATTAATTTTTATCACCAAGAAATGCCATCTTGCTGCTCAGCTCCTTTTCCAGTTTGTTTATGAATATTTTGAATATCATAGGTCCCAGGACGTATCTCTGTGAAACTCCATTGATAATCCCCACCATGGTAAAACCTGACCATCCATTCCTACTCTCATTTTCCCATCTTTTATCTAGTTACTGGTCTACACAAGAATTTCGTTACCTTCAAGTGCTCAGTGTCCCTAAACAGTGTCAGTGAAGAATCTTATAGAAGACATTAGGCATCTAAGCACAGTATGGGAATAGCCACATTCTCATGTTTCAGTGCTTTCTTCTTTCTGGTCCCTTGACAATCCACGCTGAAGGCAAGTCAGTTCACATCTTGGGTCTAACTTGATCATCCACATGCAAAGTTTGACCTTGGGATGCAAAAGGCAGGGAAAAACTCAGGCAGTTTTGGTGGTGACACCTCACACTTGTGTACTCCCAAGCTACCCCAAATCTTCACACTCAAACAGAAGCAGGATGCTCAGCAAGTCCTTCATAAGAACTTGGAAAGACCTATAAATAACTCTATCCCCATCCTGGTGTGGTCTGCATTGCTGGGCGGATGGGTATGTCCTCTCTGCCGAGCTTGTGTCTCAGGTGGTGTGATACCATGGACACTCTTCATTTCAATCTCTTGAAGCAGAGAAGCCCTGAGAAAAAGATGAGACTCTCCCAAGGGCAGGAACGCTGTTGTCACACTTCGTGTCAGTTAGCTGTTACCTACCCAGTGGCTGCTCATTCATATGAGCCAGGATTTCTTGCAGCAGAGGCTACTGACTAGAGGTGTTCCAACACCTTATATATTGTACCATCACTTACAGATGATAGCAGCAGTAGGGAGGAGGAAAGGGGGAAAGACATGTGGGACCTTTGATTCCTTGTCCCACTTTGAAGGTATTCTTGCTGGATGCTACACCTTTGGGGTATTCTTTTTCCTCTTTACTATATTCATATTACGTGCTTTGTAAGAATTCCTGGTTTGCTGGCCTGGCCAAGCCTGTTCAGTTCTTACTTGTGAAAGAAATGCATTTTGTAATCAAAGCTACGTGCTCTCCTTTATCTCCCAATAGCCTTTGGCCTTCTACAGAAAGTGTTCCCAGGTCCAGGCTGTTTAGTGCCTGGATGTACAGAGAAACTTCTCTGAGAAGGCAATGGCCATGAAAAGGGATTGTTGCCAGGTACGTTGTGTCTTCGTGATAAAGAGGAGATAGAAGGGTTGAAAGGGGCGTCCTAAAAAGCATGCTAGACAGCCGTACACTACCTGTTACTGACGGACTTTAGGATGGTGCACGAGAATATTCCAGTGGGAGAGAAAGGGATTGAGGTATGTGTCAGGAGAAGAGGAGAGAGAGTTCTTCAGAGAACAAGGGAGGGGAGTACTGCAGAGTCGACATGGACCCAGCATTGGCATTTTGTGTGTGTGTAACATTTACTTCTCTTTATATATGAGTGGAAATGGCTTCCTGGCTTTCTCTTGCATGCTGGGAGTGAGGACTGGCAGTGTCAGGCTGCATGAAAGTGGCCTGTGGGACTGGGTCCTCCTGTATGCACTTCTTCAGGACAGATTCCATAAGCTGTGGCAGATTCAGCCAGCTGCCGTGATGCAGATGATATTGGGGACTTTGGTGTTTAGCCTTTTCCTGAGTCTCCAACATCTCGTTTTGAGGGATTTAAAGGCCATACTTTACCTCTAGTGTAGAGGAATTCTGGACTTGGCTAAAATCCTTGATTGGGCCTTGATTTTCTGTGCTGGGTTTCTGAGTACAGCGAATAACAGCATGGCCACAATCAAGGTGGTTTTCTAGCACTGTTGGTGACTGTCTGTCCTGCAGGAGACAGTGCCAGATGCACATGGTTCTTGGTCCATGGAGATTGATAATGGTGAAACCATACCTAGTGATTGGCTGGGGATTACCAAGACCAGCAAGTGATAACTCTAAATGATGCTATAGTAGGCTCTCACTGGCTGATACTCTGTGAAAGCACTCATTAAATGACCCATTCTCTCTTGCACCCGTGTTTTTGAGGTGATGTGTGGAAACTGGCAACAGAATGCCAGAATGACTGTACAGACATCCTCGTGGGAAAGCTTCTACTGCTGCTCTTGAACCTTGCTCTTCAGGACCAGGTAGTCCAAAAAGTAGGTGCTTTATCTTTTTTCCAAAACTCACAAAAAAAGGGAGGTTGGATTGGCCCCAGCCAATTTCTGCACTAAGGGAGGTAAAGAGCAACCTTCCACTTACCCTTAAACACAGGAGAGACCTGTGATTTCCACCCCAGGTCAGATTTGCTTCATTTTACAGGGACACTTGTTCCATATGTCCTTGGTGGTCTGGCACTGGCAAGAGTGACCCGTTCCAGCAGCAGAATCAACAGCAGGAGTACAAGGACTGCTTAGGCAGCAAAAAGAAGAGGGGTTGGGGCATATCCCTGCTTTTGAGCATATCATCATGGTAGTGGTATGAACAAGAACAAACTGTGAACATAGATCCAAGAATCTGTGTAGCACTGTGTCATGGTACATGTTATTTGATGGATGGGACACATCTACCCCAAAGGACTCTGATCTTGGAGAGAACAGGAGAGAACCAATGAACACTACTTGACCTGGAAAATACAGAGGTCCTTTAGGGCATTGCTGCAAAAGGCAGTGCAGATCTAGTCTATATCTCCTGTGCCAACATGCTCCAGCTATGCACAATACAGACAAAACCTGCATGTCCTATCTCAGCACAGTTCCCTCATCCCCAAACACGAAGAACAAAATCCCTCTGAATTCCTTGCCTTCTTCTGTGTGCTACAGTTTATTCATGATTGTCTGGCTTGCCTTCGTTTCCAGGAGCCATAGGCAGAGGCTCAGCATCTCACAGCATTATACGTCTTCTGACAGACTCAGTATCTACTGATCCTTCAAGCTTGACCTGTTTCTGCACACAGTTCTTGGCAACAGCTGTCTTGATTTTTGATCCCTGAGGCCTTCTTAGAGATGTTGACTAAGCAGAAAGACCAGGCACAGAATTTTAGAAGTAGCCAGAGAATCAGGAACGTTCTCCTTTTTTTCTCCAAAGTTTTCCTCTCATACCTCTAGGTTATGAGGTTTTCTGGGACCCGGTAGTGTATTCAGCTCAGAAATACATCAGTCTTTCATGCTGCCCATTTTTCCAGGCTAGGAACATGATTATCCTTTGACACTACTGACCAATCATGAAAACCGCTCTACTACATTTCTCCATCTCACCCTCACTTTTTTTTTCACACAGATAGAACTGTCATTTTTTTCTTCAGGCATGACCATTTTTGTCTTCCTTTGTCCACGTAGTAAGAAACTGCTTCATTACTGCAAATCGACTGATCATCTTTCTTTCAGAAAAATCTGGAACCCATTGCCAATTATCTTTCTGTCTCTCAAGTTTCAATAAGCTAAATATGTCTTTAAAATTAAATTCAATTATTTTAATTGAATTGGAATAAATACCACAAGAAAAATAAATTAACAACAACAGCAAAAAAGAACCCTATTAGCATGGTGAGTGAGTTCTTATCTCCAAAGCACATCCAGCACTGTTTCATACCCTGTCCATGGTTTGAATTCCAGCTGCAAAGCATGGGTAATCAAAAACTTTTTCTTAACTCACCAGCACATCACATTCCAAACCTTAACTGTATGGTGACTGAGGTGTCACAACAGCTCTGCAGCTTCCAGGCAGTACAGTGGAAAATGTTGGGCTACAAATAAGCTAGAAGCTGTAACCTTCTCTTCATTGGATCATGTGCCCGTCCATCAGCATCATTATTGTTGGCTTTCTTGCCATTTTCTTGCTTTGTGTTGGTCACCGGTGCAGTGAATCCATTCTGTCGAATTTTCAGAGGCCAACATAATGACATTGCACCTAGAAGAGACATGCTTGGGTATTTGTTATGTGTGAAGTTCTCATGATTCAGCATTTAGCACTGTACTTTTGACAATGTGATCTTACTTCGCCTTTGTTTTTCTCCTGTGCCAAAGGGCTTTATCAAAGAAATTTAACCAGTTTTTTGATAACAAAGAGCCTGCATTCTGGTCATGTGGGTCAGTTCAGAGAAGGGACTTAGGAGTCTCGTACTTCAAGATCTAAAGTCAGTAGTCTGACAAGATTATTTGCTACATCATCTGTGAGAAGGAAGGAGCATTTAAAGCAGCAAGTTTAGGTCACAGTGAGAACCAGACATTCTGCAGCGGTGAGAACAATTTAGTTTTTCTTCCTGTGAGGAGGTGTAGTTTCAGGAATGAAATGTCTGCTCTGTGGTCAGAGAGAGAGGACTCTATATAAACATTTCTGATGAAAGGTAGCACAAATGGCTCTTATTTTCCTCCACAGGCCCCTTTATAAGACATCATTTGTAGATCAAGATAAATAATCTATGAGTGCATGAGTGCAGGCATAGATCACACCTTCTCAGAGATCAGATATTTCTCTTCTTTTAGAGGTTTCAGATCAGAAATAAAAGCTCACATTGCTGATCTTATTTGTCATCATGTAACATGCAGTTGTGCCTTGAAAATTAAATGCATAATGCCTTGGGGTGAGGGCAATGAGTTAACCTTGCATTAGATATTTGGATACAGTGAGCAGAAATTAGCCTATTTATTGTCTTTAATCATAAACCACCTTGATTTCAAACTCCGTTAACACTTACAGCAGTAAATAAACCTCTGTATATCCCTCTCTCTCCATCTTAGGCCAGCCAATGCTATTAACCACATCTTCTACTTACATGTTAGTCATCATGCTGTGCATTTGAAAGATCTCTTTATTTTCCTGGTGTAACGCTTACCACGAGTCTGTCAGTGTTGGGGAAACAGGGTATTTGCCATCATTTGATGAGAAGAAGTAGAGGTCTCATCTCTTCTTTAGTGGTGAAGGTCTTTGCCCCCATCGACAGAGTTGTTCTCCTCCTCATCACAAGGTCGCAAGACACCTTGGTCAGAAGTACACAGTGGTTGTGGTGATCTCTGCTGGCCTTGGAGTTTGTGAAATCTCCTGTTTCCCAGTCATAACCCATGCAGAGGACAAGAAGGTCTGGATTGTCCCCAGTGTTATTGCTGACAAATGCCACTGCTTTCAAATAGCAACAAACATTGGGCCTCAGGCTTCAGGGACCAAGGAAGGAATTTCCTTTTGGTGAAGAATTGCGTGCACACACACAAGCACACAAACACATACTGGGACATAAAGAATATGCCCCACAGATAAAGAAAGGCGTGCAGGTCAGACAGCATAGTGCTCCCAGGTGACTTGTTGAACCAGCCTGCCCTGAGTCTTGACCGTCAATGCCTTGTTCACGGGCTCAGGTCATACTGATTTCCAGATTTTGGCGTTGGGCAGGTATTTTCCATGAGGTCAGATTGCAAAAGGCAATTTGTTCCCCAGAAAGTGGAAATTCCTACAGGGATCATTTGGGCTTATCCCAATTAATCAGTTCTCTGCTAATGCAGGAATCTCAGGCTATATTTTCTGCTCTTTGAGTTGAAGAAAGAAGGTCAAATGAAATAATTTGGTGATTTCTTTTGTCCTTGAACCCTATGAAACTGTGAAATAAGAATTTAGAACATTTGGCTTGTTCTCAGTGGAAGACAGAGCTGTCGCTGCCATAATTTAAAGGGAGTTATGATGGAAATGGATGTAATACATCCTTGAGAACTCTGAGATTTTATACCCAAAAAGAGACAACAGAGTAAGGGTCACGAGCAGAGAGAGGCCACAGTGCAGAAATCCTGGGGTGTCTGGAGGTGGGGTGTTTGTTCTTGCCCATCTCTAAACCCTCTGCAGCCTGTAAATCGGAGCAGCTTCACTGCAGTGAGTGAAACCATGCCAAATCCCAGCCAGCAGATAATTTGGCCCTTAATCTTCACATGTGTAAATGACAGTCATAAACATGGGAAATAACAAGATACTCCAAAAGGTCACGTTGAGAGTGATGAAAGCACTGACTTGCACAGGTCTCCAGGCAATATTGATAGGAAAGGAGGGTCATGGAGAATGCACAGAGTAACAAGTGGCAATAAGGAAATATTTTTCCTGGAAACTCAACTAAAATTAAACCTAGCGCAACCATCTCTTTCCCCAGATGAGAGAGTTCAGCTGGCAGCTCTAAGAGTTGGTTCTTTATGACGCTGTTTAGCAGCACTTCTCTTATGAGAAATAGCTAGTAAAATATTCACCTTCTCTGAGGGACTTAACACTTAAGCTGCTGGCACTGGGGCCAAGATTCCTCATTAAGCGTCGTACTTGGTTTAAAGTGTTTTCCACCACTCTGCGGTGAGGATAAATCTAAGATAATGGTGGATTTGAGAAGACAGCAGTTTTATGATCCAAATACATTGCGTTGTCTATGAATATAACCTATTTTTGTCAGTTACATTGGAAAGAAATAAATTACTCATCAGTCAATCCATTATTATTATAATAAGAGCACGGCACTACTTAATTGCATCAGTTAAGTGGATATGACTTTGCCAATGCTCATAAATGCCATTACATCAATCCACAGAAATGGACTTGTTGATTTATTAGATGATGATGGACAAAGAAGATGTTGCAATCTCTTTTATAATTTAACCTGTGCTTAAAACATGTAGGTGTTTAAGGCCAATGCATGTATAGTTATTACCACAGAGAGGGAAAGTGAAAAGGGAATTGTAAACCATAACAACCTCTATCAAGTACATGTCTATTTTGGTATGTGTAATAATCCTGATCGTGCATTTATGTAGAACACTGTACAGTACTTAAGCTGCTGTGGGCTATCAGTACTGTAAATCCACATTTAATCAAAGGACCCATGGCATGTGATTGAGGATTGTAAATTTTCCTTACTGTGGTGAAGTGCAGCTGCAGAACAGCAGTTCCATAGACGAACTTCAGCCATGCTAACGGTCTAGCAATAATAAACTTGTCAGAAGAACTTCAGGTCCATCAGTGGTGATTCATTTACTGAGTTTTCATTTATTTATATATTTCTTAACAACAAATCACTACCCAGAAGTGAGTCAAATGAATGCAGTCCTGGTCGTGCTATCACTACAAGGACTGAGAACAAGTAGACTGTTGTGATTTGATAACACACCTGCAATAGCTCTTCAGTTGTTTTTGCACTATTCCATTTGCCTACAAGAAAGGCCTTGCATACGGTGGAGAAAGGTCATAAATGACACAAAAATGGAAGTCAGCCCATCTCTTGTGAAAGCTGGTTCTATTTGTCTTTTGCTCTTCACTGCCTTGCTAAAACAATTTGGGTTTTGTTCCTTCTGCTGTCTTTTGCCTGTGTTTTGGGACAAAGATGGAATTTGAGAATAACCTGATTGGGGGGCTTTAAGAGATAGAGTTCCAGAAGTCTTCTACATCAAGAAGAAAGGCCACGTTCCCTCAAGTGTCTGAGTCCCACTTAGGCACCTGACTAGAGCAGTCATATTCAATGAACTGCTCCCACACAGAGCCCTGGAAGCTCTTGGCTCAGAAGGTCTTTGAAAAGCTGAAAAGTGTGGCTATAAACACAGTTGTTTGAAATTCCTACTCAGAACATCTGTGGGGAAATCTGCATAAATTCTGCATAAAGTTGCATAAGTTCATATGCAACTTTAAGTAGCTGACAGAAATGAGAAATAGACTGAAATTTAATTTGTTTCAATTAATTAAATATTGAGATTTGATATTTTTACTACTTGCACTTTTGACTCCCCAGTGGGTATAATATTATATTAGGCTTCTCAATAAGTCTTCTAATTATAATGCATCACATGAAGTCTAGAAGGTCAGCATCTTATTAGAAGTAAAAATTGAAACTTTGGAATAATACTGAATGTTGTAGCACCTGTGAAGCTATCATGCCTGTGTTATCAAAAGCCAGACTCTTGTGCCCATTATTCAAGCTGAATAAATAGATTTCTTCATGAGAAGCTTCCTTGAAGTCAGTGGACTGTGCAGTAAGTCTCTCTTTGCCGTGATTGAAGGCATCAGGTTCTGACCTCAAATAAGGAAAGAGATTTTGATTTTGCTGAACCTTTGGACCATATTTCACAAGCTGGTGGAGTTCCTGGTATGCTGACAAAGGAGAAATCTGCACAACAGTGAAGACTTCTGACTTATCTCAGGAGGGAGCAGAATGGTCAGTGACTTTCAAGAGATCTTCTTTGGGCTGCTCAGCCCATTCAGCCTCTTCCTGCTGGTGGCAAAGCAAGGAAAGCTACGAGCTTCCTGGGCTGCCTCCTCCCATCACTATACCTACCTAAAAGGGCACTCTTGTGTCTGTCCCCCAAAGGAAAGTTGCTGCAGCCCTACGAGCTCTAGCACAAACCCAAGAGCCCATCCTACACATGTCAGTGGGGGATCTAGATCTAGTGTAGATTAAAATTCATCTCCAGTACACTGAGTTCAGTAGCATAACTGACAGCAGGATTTGGCCCATTGTTTCCTGGGAAAATTAATGAGCTGTAAGAAAAATATCTGACCATCATTTGACTTATCAAAGTCATTGTGACTCCTTCCCTAAATAACATTAAGATGAATCACCTATTATTTGAGAATCGAGAGTCACGGTAGTGACTGAAGCCAAGTTAGGAAAATAGCACTGCCATTACTAGCTTTGCAGGATTGAACTTGACTTGGAATCTGGGGTTTTGCCCTGACAATACCACAACGTTTGAAATCTTATTTACTTTGTGGGGTTTCTTTTGTACTAACCTACTCACTCTAACATCACATGAAACCTTTAATAGGTGTCCTACATACACGGAATTTATCGTCAGCTGCTTGAATCCTGATCTCATGTGCAATGGTGCAAATAAGAATGAGAGTGCCGCAACCAGCGCAGAAAATGTCTATTTTCCTTCTGCAAAATGCAGTCACTGAATTTTACAGTAATGAAATTGGACCTGCAGGTAGATTATTGGCATTGGTTTGGAGATGTATTTTATTTGATCTTTATTGCTTTCACACATTTTTTAAAGTGTTTTTTTCTATGCTCTTTACTCTCTCGCTGCTTCAATTGCACAAATGGAAAAATATGGGAACCCTCTGGTGGCCAAAATAATATCTGTAAATCCCACTCAGCCTTAACCATCTCTGCATGATCTAGCGATAAGGTCAAATTCTGTAGGAGTTGCATTATTAATATGTTTGACCACCTTCTTCCTCCTCTTCTGTCCGTGTACGTTTGTACACACTCTGTATGTCATTACCTCTGTTACACAAGATGTCCTGGATTTATCTAGACAACTTAAACAACACAGTTTTTATTGTGGTTGAAGGTCTGTTGGTATTTAATTGCTGATCACATGCTCAGTGATTGGGGCATTTCAGCACAATTAAATGGTGAAGAAGTGGATTAAACAGTAATCAGGACTGCCTATCACAGAGTCCATATGTGAGTGTGGTCTAAGATAATACTTTTGTCTTTGTCTTAAAAAATGGATGAAATTTTTCATCATCATCCCCCTCTCCTCCTAATATTACTTTTGAGTTTAAAACAGAAAAAAAGTGAGATTTCCGATGGCTAGAAAAACACCTGGTAAATCTAGGAGTACTGATCAAGGATTAGGGCTTGGGGCAATTGAGCATCGATGAAGAGGCACAACCTGTCTGCCTGCTGTGGAGCAGCTTCTTTTCTACACTTTTGTTATAAGCAAGGGCACCAGGCCTCCAGCAATGTAGACATAGATGTCCCCGACTTCTACTGCAGTGGTGCTTGGACTTTTTTGACTTGTCAGCTTCATTATGCCTCCTAATGAAAATGCAGACTCTTCTTAATTTGCTTTCAAAGTACAAGGTAAGCCCGCAGGACTGTTTCCTTTTCCTTAGCAACATTCCCTGGATGCTGCAGAAGTATTTAAATTCTGCCAGAGATCTATGGACCAGAGTTTGTTAGTGCCCTCCAGTTTGTCAAATGGATGAAGGTCTGGTATGAATCACCACTTTTCCATTTCGTGCCATTGTACAATCAATACACACTCATATAAATGAGGATGCAGTGGCCAAGGCTCCAGAGGGAGTTGGGCCCCACAGATTGCTGCATCAGAAAGTGGTTGCATCAGATTCCTCCTCTTCTTTGCTGATGCTGGCATAAATTTTATTGCTACATTGACAAATTTGGTCCACCAAAAGGCTTGTGACAATTGCGACAATCAGCATTTCCTGATCAATGTGTTACTTGCAATTTTATTCCTTTCCTATAGGAAAATGGAATATGTTGATTTTCATATATTAATTTAATTATTTTCTTGAAAAAGAGTTCATTCAGACATCTGTGTACTAATTTACAGTCATAAAATGCATCAAGGAATATACATATATGCTGTTCACTTAGATCCTAAACTCTTTGGGGTAAGGATCATACATCTTTGCCTTGTAATCCTCTGCAACACCTCCTGTGACACAGATCATTCCACATGCATTACAGTTGCTTATTTGACATCAACTGCTGGGTATCAAAGAAGCAGTAAAAGGCATTCTTCATCTGCTCTCCTTTGCCGTCTGAAATTTAAAGAGTCTAAATCGAAGCAAGCCACTTTTCAAACTCCTTATAGTCAATGGAGCAAAGTAGACACCAAAAGGAATAATTAATCACGCATCACACTGGATATCTAAGACAGGTCAGGCATCCCCAAGGAGTGAGCCCAGGCACTGGACTGCTGATCATCCGGATGTTTAAGTTATTGGCCAGTTCCCTGAAAGGCCTTGTGTATGTGCCAAACAGCACTCCCCTAGACAATGCTTGGGCGTGTTTCTGGGGAAAGATGACCCAGAAGGCAGTCCTGGGACAGGGCTGCAGCAGACATGGTTCACCACTGCCCAGCTCTCCACCACTGCCATGCAGTATACCTACATCCTGTTTCATATCATGAAAACATCAGCCTTACAGGCTGCAGCACAGCCCTCATATGATTTCAGACACTTGCAGCTGAAGAGCATGGAGTCTCAGGCCCATGGAGGCAGTGTGTAGAGCCCAAAGGAGACCCAGAGTCAGTTGCATGGGTGAAGCTAGGCCTTGGTGCTTGGTTTCACAGTCAGTTTGCTTTATATTCAATAATCCCTGTCCCTTTTTTATAAAATAGTATATAGGTAACCAGAGTTTCACTTTGGGTTTAAAAAGCAGAATTTCTGTCATGTCAACTACATGCTGATTTTTTATGATTACATTATATTTAGGCAAATACAAAGAGAGAGAAGTAAAGCCCAGGAGCAGCAAGTGGGCATAATGGGATTACATCAAGGGAACCAATACAACTGACAGTACTGCTGTATCACAGACACAAACCTCTTCAAAGTGAACCTGAAGATATTGGTTTCCAAAGGAGCTGCAGAGACCCAGTTCACTCAACTAGTTCAGCCTTTGGTAGCAGATAAGGGCAGGGAAAAAAAACAGCCAAGTATTGACTGTTTCATTAATGTGCTGCTCCTGTAGTACAAGAAGAAATGCTTTGTGAACCTAACAGCACTGATCTTACTGCTGCCTCTCTGTACATCTGCAGTGTTGCTTTGTTCTGAAAAATCATTGCAAAAAAATGGCACCTCCTTGCACTCCTGGGTGCACACAAAGGTAACTGTCAAAGGGCATAATGCAGAATTTGTCTTTCAAGTCCTGGGCACTTGGGACTGGATGTATTGCTAGTTTCCACTCCTCCCAAGACATCAGTTACTCCAGGGAAGCTGGATTGCACAGGATCCCTGAACTCCTCAAGACCTGGAGTTTAGGGGTTAGTTTGGTCTGCAGAATCCCCTCTGCAATGGCAAGAGACATTAAGAGAATCCACCTTCAAATACAGTCCTCAGACTGGCTGGACAGCATGGGCAGATAGAAAAAAATAACCACCTATACACAAAGTGAGTACACACAACCTGCAGTCTCTGTGACAGAGTCCACGTGTAACGCTGCAGTGCCGTTTTTGCAGGTACTTCTAAGAGAGGAGTTGCATTTAAAGTCCATGTTGAGGCAAGCAGAGGGGAAATAGTTTCTCATTTCTCAGCAGCCTGTAGCAAATTGATGGTGTTTTGGTTTCATGGCTTGGGGAGGAGTAGATGAAGGCAGAGAACCAGCAATGTGGGTTGTGTTCAGACCACCTACGATAGGTGCCTTGCTTAGTTGTCATGACTGTTATGGCAATTTAGTTCAATAAAGCAGTGAGCACACCAGACACCTACAATCCAGGTCTGCTAGGTTTTGGATCCCTGTGCAGATAGTGGATAGAAGCCGTCACTATGCCTAAGTTAGGCATTTGCGACGAGAGGGTTCAATGAAGCCTCATCTGCTGCTGCCTCATCTGCAGAAATATATTGCTTTTTACTCAAGGAGGCTGCGTAATGCTGCCAGGAACTGATTAACATCTAAATCACGTTGTCCTCTGTCTGTATGGCAGATATAAATAGGTTTCAGTAGAGGTGGGCTGTGTCAACGACTCCTCATCTCCTTAGGGAATGGTCTTATCTACATGCACAAAAGTAGGGAAGCCTGAGTCGACTCAGAGAAAGCTTCCAGGATGTTTCTTTTGAGATGAGGAGTTATCCTGCTGATCTTGTGCTGTGGAGTTGCCCCTCTGGCCCCTTGTCTCAGAGACTTTAGTGCTGTCAGGCTGTGACATGGCTCTCCACCCATTCGACCCACACATGGTTGGACAGCTGAAGAACTAGTGAAACTGCACCCGCTGAAATTCGCTTTCAGTTTATTATCTATGTAATGTCACTATAAAGGTCTGAGCTAATCTTAGCTGCATAATGGGCTGGTAGAAAGTATTCCATTTGTTATACAAATAAATATTTGCTTCAAATGTGGTTTCCCAAAGTAGGGTCACCTTGCACGCATCTGCTTCCAAAAATGCATCTGCTTTGCAACAAGGTAGTAATTATCCTTTCCTCAAGGGGGTTCAGTTTGAACCTACTATGTGTACTAGACTGCTGGTGAAGTTTTTAATTTTGGTTTATGGTGTTTGTAGTTTTTGGAGGCACAGGATCAAACGCTTGAAATGCAGTGTTCATCTGATACTACGTACCAACCCCAAATACAGGTAGGGTTTGCTTGGTGGGCTTTTTTCTTCTTCAAGAACAGTTTTTTTCTCCTGTAATTTTTTTTTTTTTTTTTCTGAAAACATCAGTCAGCTGAGTGGATAGATGCAGAAAGCAAGTAACTTCATTTTACTGGTAAAATACCTTAGTGGAGTAACACAATAGCATTATCATCCTTCTTTTTTACTGATTCTTCTTTTAATCTGTATGTCATAATAATGTCATTAGAGGGTGACTTCATCTTTTTAGCAGGCTATTTCTGCAGTACTTAATGTCTGTTTGATCTTTCATTCAGATATCTATTACCATATGTATCTGTTATAAGTTGAAAAGGTTTTTAGTCTGACATAACATTGGAGGGGAAGAAATGTCAGCTTCATTAAACCTCACAGTTCTGAGACTGGAGGCAAATTACTTAATCAGCACATTTTTGAAGAAACATATAGAAAAAAATCTTATGAAAATATGTAGTTTTTCTTTATTTATTTTTTAAACCACCTCATAATGCGCTTTGCTTTGTGTCTTGAAATAAGAGCCCAATTTCTACTGGACTGTGCAGCTCAGTGAGCTCAGGGCTGGGAACAAGAGGGAAGAGGAAGCTAGAGAGTGACACGGTATTTAGGCTGACATGCCATAGCCCTGTATTGCAGTTGGTGATTTGAAGAGTGCACCCCATAGCTATCCACTCCAAGACAACAAAATTCTGCCATGATAAACTTATTGGGGGGTGGTTAAGGCAGTAGAATATTGCATGAAGTCCCGAAGCCGTCAAAGTCAATAAGGAGACTTCAGTTTTTTCACTCTTGATCCATAATGTTGGGCTGATGTGTAATTCAGGTGATTAGGGATCTGATTCGGCAAGGAGCATGAGGACTTTCACAACTTCCAGGGCATAACCATCCCAGCAAAGCAGATGGGATGCCCACATGGATGACACCTTATTTATGTGGCTTGCTGAACTAGGACTGTGAGAACACGGAAACAGTGACGGCTTCTCTCCCAGGGCTTGTGGCTGTCTTCATCTGTCTGACAGTTCTCAAGGCCATCAGTTTGGGCATCAAACAGAACAAAACTGAAGTCTTTTTGAAGCAGAGAAGTGCAGAATGCATAAGGAAAGATGAGGGAAGGAGGGAAGACTAGGGGGGCTGAGCACTCAAAGACAATATCACTCACTGGTTACTAACTCTTATGAAACTAATAGTTGATGTCTCCACTTTAGATTTTACTCCTTTGAGGGACTGGGCAGGCAAGTTTAGGGGTGCAGAGGCTATGCTTTAGATGCGAATCACCACACGGACATTATGTAGGCTAGAACAAGGGTATGTTTGCAGATGCTCTGCTGTAACTCCCCATATAGCACTAGAATGGCTTTTTCATTTAGCTTTCAGAGGCATGTGCAGTTGTGTCTTGGTTGTCTCAACTGAAAGAATGATTCTGTGTGTTTTAGCTGGATCTTCTTTGCTCCAATCCATAACAGATGCCATTGGTGTTTTTGTTACTATTGATGCTTGATGGTTTTCTGCAATTGCACTTCACATTCCTGAAGCTGGAATTTTTGTTCTCTTGGCCACCGAGAAGCACTACACCCTTATTTTGGAGTCTCCCTGCATTCCAAGATAGCACCGGTAACAGAGGACACGCAAGGGTCAACAGGTCCCCAGCCAGCAGCACAACCTCATTCATTGCAGCAAAGAGGTTTCCAGAGTTTGGAAATGTCCTAGAGAGTTTTATGTGCTGTGGCCCAAAATGACTGTCATTTGCTCTTTCTTCCCAGGTAACCCAGGGGGACATAGACCAGCTGTGGTCAAATATTCTGCACTTAAACTTGTCCCTTCTTGGTACTGAAAACTCTCACTTTGGGTATTGAATTCACACTGGACGCCTTTGATTTTGTGATTGGTAATGGCATGTTTGTGCCACGGTTAGACTAAGGAAAAGCTGGCAGCAAGCTTGAAGTATGGTATGCAGTGACGTCTGCACTAAATTGTTTCGGAGACACCTTACCCTCTGGAGCAACTGAGAAAATGAAGGTGAGAACTTTTAGCAGTATGCACCTTAAGCTGTGTGAAAGTCTGCCCTGGATTTTGTTTATATTAACCCGTTGAATGAGATTCACAGTTGTAACTGAGGTCCATACTTGACCATGAATAATATAGACAATGATGAGATTTAGGTGCAAAAGGAGAGATCAAGGTGTTTTGACAAGATACTTTACCTCTTGTAACTTTTTTATCTCATTATGTCTGAGATGTGAAATGTGAATAGTTGACTCACCAACTTTCAGGCATTTTTTTCCCAAGTGATGAACTTTTACAAGCAGCCTGTGAATTTCCTCTTTAGTCCCAGCATACAAACACAGTCATCTCAGAGGGAACGACCATGACATCTCTCCTTACCCATTTCTTTTACTAGAAATCAGAGATTACCCATAGCTCTATTGTTATTGCTTCCCTGCAATCTCCTTTCCAAGTTACCCACAGCTATATTCTGCTACTGCTCTCCTGCAGAGAAATAGGGATAGATAGTTTTTTAGTTCCTTTCCAGACCTATGGCTGTATAATTTTTTGCACCAGTAACATTTTTATTTTCTCTGTTAGTTGTTACTCTAGAAGAAGTATGTTATTCCAGGAGAAACAATCAGAGGGTTCTTTACATACCTAACATTTTGTTAAATAAGGGCTAGAAATACATGATCTAACATCAACGTTTCTCAATTTCTGGGTTTCTGACAAGAATTTTTAAACAAAGGAAGACAAGAAATACCCTGTATTCATTTAGAAATACAGCTCTCAGCCTCTGGTAAACACTAACAATCTGGTTTAAAACACCAAAAGCCACCAGTTTTTATACCTGTGTCTGTCCTGGTTGCTACAGGAAGGTGTCTGTCCCCACAGCAGTGCCAGCAGGTCCTCACAATACTGATGCAGCATGTAACAGGAGATTTTCTACTGTTGTAGATGCACAACCTCTTTGGGCAACATAATCTACACTGATAAATTCTCTCTCCTGTCAGTGTCCACATGGAATATTTTTTTCAGCCTAATGTCATCTGCTAATAAAGCAAATTTTTCATACTGAAGCTGATATAGCTGTTCTGGAAGAACATTGTCAGCCAGACTCAGCCCCCATAAAGCAGAGCTTGCTCAACTCATGTTAGCTGAGCATCTGGATGGGATGGCAGGAGATGCCTTTGGGAGTTGCTCTGTCTCTGCAAGACAGCCAGGAGACTGAAAGTGAAACTCATCTGTGGGAGCCAGGCTCTCACCACGATTTTGTTCCCAGTGACATGGCATGGACTTGGCAGAGGGTCCAGGCTGGACCCATGATGGGCAGAGCAGTGACAAGCATTTGTAGTGAGTCCTCAGGAGGGAAAATATATGAGAACATAAGGCAGAAACCTGAGAACAGCCATGGACATGTATACACCCGTAAATAGCTGGCATTTTAGTTGAGTTGTCCTAAAATACAGTATGCACAAGCCATATGGGTTGTTGTGTTGGCACCAGTCTAGGAACAAGAGGGACCCCCAATTTCAGAGTGGCCCAATGAGGCCCTTTGGTCTAGGGTCAATCCTTAACCTTTGTCTCTCATTAAAATATTGTTCAAGTGCTAAAAACGTTCTTCCCACTGGTTATATCATTATGAATGTTTACCCTGCCAGTACCTGGAAAAAATTGCTCTCTGAGGTAGAGCCAAATACCATTACTAGATCTGCAAAAGATTTGACAGTGAAATTAATTAGTTAATCTTTGTAAAGTGCTTTGAAGATGAAGAGCTCACTATGAGTTTTAGGTAATGTTATTATAGGTTAGTGAGTCATTTTGTAAATTTAAGGCAGAGGGGTCTCTTTTACAATGTCTTATAGCGTGGCCTTCACCGTGCCCGTGCAGCTGGCAGGTCTTGTCCTGTTGCCTCCTGCACCCTTCCCTCTGTCTGCATTCGTGTGCTGCCTCCAGACCTCTCATAGAAGCTCCGTGAAACCAGGCTGCTCTAGGGGAAGATTTGCTTTGGGCAGCGAGAATCTGCTGCTTAAAATTGCTTTCAGCAAGTTCCACTCTGTGACATTGTTGCCCCCCTTTCCTGGGACATTTGCCATCGGAGCCTGTTTTGGCAGGCGGCTACTTCTCCTCTGACAGAACAGACTCGGGCCCCGACATCCCCAATCTCCTGCAAAAGGGTGGCCCGAGCCCCTCTGGCTTGCTGCCCCAGGCCCCACCTGGGTGCCCTCTGATCTGCTTGTGGAGCTCATGGTTGGTATTAGGTCAGGGACTTTCCTCTGCTCTGTGTTTGCGTGGAATACGGCACACTGGTTCCCCACCAGACTCTGAGATACTGCTGTAATGCCGGTAATAAATAATAACAACCTTTAAACCTCTAGAGCAAATTACAGCCTCATGCAACACCTACGTAATGTTGTATAATATTAGCACAGTAGCTACCTTGGGAAAACTCTATCCAGATAAGAGAACACACAATAATAACCCTTCCATCTGAAAGCAAATGGAAATGTCTAAATGCCTACAGCTCCTTTTCTGCCACCATGTTTTAAAGAAAAGAAGGAACACAGAAGGAAGCAAGGATGTGAGATAAAGAACTAAAGACAAAAGGAATAAAAATAAATACTAAAACATAGTAATGATGTAATTTCTCTTCTATAATACACAAAAATTCTTATGTCTGGGTCCCTCTTGCATCTAGCACTCCATGATTACACTGGAGGAGATGATCCCTCTCCCAGTGTTTATAATCTGAGGTTCCAATCTTGCAAACATTTACATGCATGGTTAACTTTACGCACACAATTAGTGCAATTGAAGTCATGCCACTTGCAAGACAAGATGCAACAAGTGAGTGTATCAAACACTAGGTGGGAAGAGGGCGGCAGACAGATGAAGGGTAGTAATGATAAGATCATGTGGTTACCTGGGCTAACTCTGCACGCTCAATGACTCCAAATGCCTTTTTTATTTTTGAATCATCAGTTAAGAAGATTTCCCTGTCACTCTGTAACTGCTTGTTGTGACTCAGAAAATGCTGGGCTTACTCATGTTCGTATAGTATGTAATTAGTGGACTTTTTCATTTTCCCTTCGTAGAAATGGTATCTCTTCACCACTAGCTAACCCTACTTTAAAAATAAGAAAAAAAAAAAAGTTACCCCGAGCCTTTCTGATTTACTCTACTGCTTTCCTTTTCTCTGTGTATTAACCTCTCCCTATAGATACCTTCTCCAAATGAACATCTTCTAGTTTCCTGAGGCTTTTCTTATCATCGTTGCAGCTGCCCAAGAGTCAAGACCTGAGGAAGGCAGACATCTCATTGAGCAAATATAGCAGACACCTCCTACGTTCAGGGCTCTGGAGTTGTGAACCACACGAGGGCTGCGCTTCACAACATCCTGGCCTTGGTCTGTCCCTCCTGGCTCTTACCAATCAACACAACATGGGGAAGCAGACCATGAGATTTGGCAGTGCCAGATCTGGACCAGCCAGGAAGGGAAATACAGCATTTTTCAAGGACCACCTTAATCTCATGTTTTCTAGCTCTTTCAGGGAGATGGGATAACCCTTTTGATAGCTAAATCTCTCATTCTTGGAAGAGCTTCTGAAAAGGCTGTTTCCCTATAGACTGCTGTGGGAGGTTTTGCAAAGTCAGATTTGGAAAAGTCACTCCATGCCACTCCACACACATACTGCTGGAGACTTGAGGCACATTTGTGGAGCAGGGAAGCTGTTCAAAGTTGGATGGACTTGGGAAGACAATTTAGTTTACACGTAACATTGTTATCACATAAATTAGAATAATTATCACATTTGTGTTGTATTTTCATGATATTTGCTTCACTTAAATTGTTGTTATAAAATAATTTTATGAGTTATGTTGCTATACTCTGCGGCAATGTAAGGGAGTTTTCTGAACTCAATGGTGAGGCCATGTGATTTAATTGCCACACTATTTGTTAATTAGTCTGGGTGAAAATGCCAGCACCTGAGTGTGTTTGGAGAGTGGGCGGTGAGAATGTAGCTTTGTGTGAAGTAGTTCCAAATGCCAGAGAGCTTGAATTTGTGGTTCTGATTTCTTGATGTTCTGAGTTCTTTAGCTCTGCTAGCCAAGTAGCTAGCATTTAAAATTTTCACAGCCAAAGTTTCTCTTGTGTATCTCATGTATCTGAGTGGAGAAATGTTGATCTGACTCTTCACTGGATCACATCTTGTGTAGTGCAAGTGGGTTTGGAGAGAGGTAGCATTTTATGCCACATTGCAAGGGACTTAAATGACTCAAAACAGGGGGGGGCGGGCACCACTGACCCCCTCAGTGTCCAGCTGATGTAGTTGTAGAGAAGTTCGCTTGATATCAAAGGTAGACTTGAGTTCATAAAGACTTGGGGTAATTTTTAATGCTCAAGGTCCTATAGGAGAATCTGGTAAAGACAGACCAGACAGCAAAGACAACGTCACTCATGCACGGTTTGTATTAGATATTGGCAAGGAAGTGTTATATAATTGGCTTTTCAGAGGCAAGAAGTGCCGTTAATGAAGCTTCTGATGGAATCCAAGGAACTACAGGTCACTTGCCAGCCATTCACCCAGTTCTAAGAAGCAGCAGCCACAAGGTTGTCAGTCTTCTCAATATGCCCAGGCCTTGAGCTGCAAGTTAGGTTTTACATTATGTGTGTTATTTCTGAGCTCGTGAGTTTAAAGTTCAAACATCAGATGAGTTTTGTATTTCAGGGAGCAGTAAGGGGATGCCACACTCTCATGTTTCTGATGTTACAAAGCAGACTACGGCAATGTGTGAGCTGGCAGAGTCACCCACAGCTTTTAAACAACGCAGATGAGAAAGTAGCCATGCTTCTGTCATGTTTTGGAAATACAGGATAAAACACTCCCTACATAATACATGTTTTGATGACTTCAAGGCTTAAGGAAGACAAATGGATCTAGAAAGGATCCCTTTGCTGTGTTATAACAGAGTAAGCAACAGCCTGACAGGGGAATAACTTGGCAGAAGGGAAGTAACTAACCCGGTGATGGGCTGGTGGGCTGACTTCGGTGCTGTCCAAGGCTGCAGAAAAGATCAATTGGCTCAGTGAAGACGAAGAAAAAATCCTACTTGCCAGCAGTCCCTGCCTACCTGAGACCCAAACTGGTTGCACACAGACATCAATCACATAGGGAATGCATGTGTATATGCTCAGGGTTAGCCAGCTCTGGTTTAGTTTTCCTGAGTTACTATTTTCAGCCCAACAACCCACCATAAAGGTGTGTCAGAAAGGCATGGCTAAAAAAATCTCTCTAAAATACACTCATTACAGCAATTTTCTTATATCCACAGGAATGGGCTTCCTTTTAGCAGGTGGGTAAACCCTGTCTCTACATCATCATCATCTTCTGCTATGTTGGCAACAGTAAAGATGACATAAAAAGGAGTTACTTGCACTGGCAGATGAAAAAACTGCTGAGTTCTGCACTACCCTAAAGGTAATTATTTCTTTGGCATTTCAGAGCAGAGTCTGCTTATATGAGAGGGAAACTGCAAGTCACCTGTGCTTAATATCTAAGTTCACGTTAATTTATACACAGTAGGCTAAACCGTGCCCTCATTTATATGCACGCTGCCCCGCAGTGGTTATGCAAGAGGAACTGAGTGGAGAATTTGATCTAGTGTGATTTCAAAAATAGCACCACGAAGTAAAGTCAGTACAAGTGCGGAGGAAGGAAACCCATGGAAGAACATAACCTAGGGTGTAAAACAGCAAGCTCGGGTGATGATGCTATCAGTGAAAACTCAGCACCTGGAAGGGGTCCCTGACCAAAGAACAAACTCTCCCAAACATGCTCCAGTGCATCATGTGTATGCAAAGCCACCAGTGGCAAGGAAAGGCAGGATGCTCCTGGGCATCCAGCCCCCTCCTGGGCTAGCAGACCTCTGGCTGAGGAGTAGAAAAGGAGGGAAAGAATAGGCTGTCTAATCACACTACAGATAAGATAATTGTGGCTCAAATTCAGAAGTGTAAGGTAAAAATTTACTACATGCATGAAACTAAAACTGTTTTATTTCAGGAAAGCGGGCAGAGTGTTTCAACAGCTTCCTGTGGCTTAGCTGCTATGACACAGTAGGAATAACCTTTCTTCTGTCTGGGTCTTAGGAAGTATTATGTTTCATCCTTGCTGAGTGACCTGCATTTTACAGGTCAGATGTAAAAATTATCCAAGACTGAATTCTCTTGCCCCTCAGAGCCGACCAGAGCTCCCACTGCATCTGTGACAGGGGACACGGGCAGTACCACAGGGCAGAAAGTGGGTCAGTCCCTAATGGCCACTCTTGCTCCTCCATGTGTCCGTTAGTTGGTGCCAGCAAGGGCAGCGATTGTTAGGGATGGCAGTGCCTAAAAAAGCTCAGAGCCTTCCAGTAGCAGGTGGCTGTGAAAAATAAGCATTAGTCTCAGCATTAATTTTTTCTACTTTTGTGTGGTGTTTCTGTTAGGGCCTCATGTAAAACAAAGTCATTCAACCGTCATTCTGGGCTGATTGCGAGAGTTTGAATCACATATCCAACATTTTGGCTCCATCTCAATGACAAACGATGGTGCTTCATAGAGGATTTCTTACAGGTACTATGTTCAGATAATACTTCTGCTATGGTGTCCTACATAATTTCCAAATTGGAAATACTCTGATAGTGGAATAGTACTTCTTTTTCAATCTTTCCTTATTCCCAGCTGCATAATTAGTTTTTATAGGAACATAATAACATGGTAGCTTATACATAATTATAATGTGTAACATTTGTAAAATGAAAAATAAAATCCTTTAAAATAAGTTGAGAAATAACAGCAAATCATTTAGGCAACTTTGCATTTTGCCCATGGTACTTTCTTGAAATCCGGCAGCAGCCATGAGAACACAGGTTAGAAGTCGGACATTTCTTATTCTGGTACCAGTGTAAAACCACAGAGAAGGAGTTTTACTGGCTTTCACGTTCAGGACTTATCCTTACCATGGTGTATCATGAACCACATATTTGCACATACACTTAGTGGATATGCAACAGCTTTAACATAGAGACCACATTGTGTTTTCTGTTTTTCATCAATGAACTCACAAATGTCCTCAGAAATGATAGCTGTAATTCTGCAAACACGTGCAGAAAATGGAATTATTTAACTGAAGATTCAGAAGAAAACTGCTGCAGAGTTGAGGGATTTTGCTAGCATCCCTTCCAATCTTTGGAAAAACAATTGTTTTGGTTTTTTTTTAAATTTGAAAATTACTTCTAATTTCGAATTTTTTTGGTTGCTAAATATTTTCATTACATCACAACCTTTCAAGTGGTCTGATCACATTTTTCTTACTGAGAAAGGGGATATCTTACTAAAACCCAAAATTCATTTCAAACTGGATTGTCATCCTCAACCAGCACATTTATTCCCCCAATGACTCTGTGATGTAGATGTGGTTTTGAATTGATTGTCATTCCTGTTTTTCTGTGGATATTTAGGGTTATATTTAACATTAACCATAAAGACAGGTGTTTACAGGACTTAAAAACTCCTGAGGTGCCTTGTTCCTGATGAGCTGTGTGGGAGTTGGGTGTCTAAAAACCTGTGAAAATCCCTCTGCCTGTTTACACTGGAAGGACCT
Source organism: Pterocles gutturalis (assembly GCF_000699245.1). Taxonomy (NCBI): domain Eukaryota; kingdom Metazoa; phylum Chordata; class Aves; order Pterocliformes; family Pteroclidae; genus Pterocles; species Pterocles gutturalis. The sequence goes on from NW_010141618.1 coordinate 49,770, forward strand.
GGAGATATTTAAAGATCTGGCTCTAGGGATGGGAATCATCACATCTAACATTAGCCACCAAAAAAGCCACATCTCTAACCAAAGCAAACCATCTCCCTCCAGAGGGGAGCTCAGCCCGTCAGAGGTGCCTCCCCACGAGCGGCACCCAGCCCAGAACATGCTCACTCACTTCGTGGAGGTTTCTGACTCTTTCCACTGACCCCAGGGGCAGCTGAGATCCATGGCTGAGATGAGATGCTTAACATCTAGAAGCCTAATTTCTGTGAGACTAATCCAACACTAGGGTGAGGTATGGTACTGGAGTTATCCGTACAACACTGTTACAGGCACGTGTAACTAGTACCCAGCACTGCCTGCATCTACATTTTAGGCACTTTTAAAGTCGAAACTTAAAGGGTTAGGAGCCAGATTCACTGACTTTTATACTTCTCCTTGACCTTTATTCAGCTGAAACCTGTGCTGAAAACAAAAACGTGGTGCTAAGAACAAAATCCCTTGGTCAAGGCAAACTCCTAGATGCTGAAGGTTTTGTGTAAGATCACCATGGGAGATACAGGCAGGTAAACAAGTCACAAGGTAGATTAGGTGTGTAAAATTACCGTGGATCTCTTGAATTAAATCCAGCTTACCTCCTTTTTATATCAACAAGGGGCCCCGTAGGCCCAGGGCTGTGCTGACGCCTTTCCAACACGAGCATTTTTCTGTAGGCAAAAGCTCCATCTGACCAGAATGTTATGAACAGCATTTCTGAAGCTTTGTGGGATCCCTGGGTTAAATGCAGTGCATAAATGCAAATGGAACTACTTAAGCTGCTGCATTACTAAAAGCAGAACTTCGATGATACTCAGATATATGTTTGATAATTATTTGATATGATGGATTGGTTAACAATTGTCTTGCGAGTAGTCAACAGCCTAAATTTGCCACACCCCGGTCTGTACATTTGGGGCTAGCTCTCCTCCTCACCTTTCCTGGAATGCCAGCTATGATGAGCAAGCTATTTTCAGTTTCTTATTAGGAAGCTGCCTTTGGACCAGTTCCTACACTACTTAGCATTTTGCCTGAGTAGCAAATTCAGGATCTGGCCCTAGAAAACCTGTTTTATTGGCACTTTGAGCCAATTCCTTATTTGTGTAGTTACCTCTAATATCTGCTACATGCTGTCTGCAGTGGCCTGTGTAGGCACCTCTGTGAAGATGGAGTTGTTGTGACACTTGTCTCATAAAAGAGTCTCTCCAGTTCTTCACTTTGAAGGTCCACTGAAAGGTGTGTCTCTGATGACACATCTGTTCTGGTATTTTTTTTCTTCTTTCTCATATAAAAAAGTACCGTGATAAGTTCTTGTCGCTGTGCCAGGATGTCACTTGATACGTGTAGAGGAGAAACAGTTTAAAGCTACTTGACTAACAGCTTCCTCTGTCAAATATGACATTAGAGTTATGATTGTCTCTTTTTTATCTCTTCACTTTGATGACAGGCTTATCTGAGGTAGTGAGACAAAGAGCGGAGTTGATTCAGCCTACCATGCTGTGCAGGTGAGAGTTGTGAGATCAAGTACAGCTGTTCGAAGGGCAAGTCCTACTGCTGAATGACAGCTGCTTTCATCAGGAGCATGGCTTGTTTTTTTATTTTTTCTTTCTTTCTTTTTTTTTTCTTTTTTTTTTTTTTTTTTTTTTTTTTTTTTTTTTTTTTTTTTTTTTGACAATGCCAAGAAATTTGGCTGAGGCTTAAGGAATGCACAAGCTTAAATATCAAAATGTGACTGCTTGTGTAATAATGTCAGTCTGAGCTACTGGCTCCTTTTGATATTCTTAGATCAGCTCAGTTGCTCCTCTTAGAAAATCAAATGTGTTATTACTGATTCTGGTCAGAAGGAGTGTGAATCTGTTTACCAAACTCATATGTGTGAATTTGACAGTACAATGTATTGCAACCACTGCAATACTGCACGGAATATTAACATTTCTGGTTTGTTATTAGAAAATAGCTGCAGATTGCTCAGTGCTTTTCAATCAGTGTTTGCCAAGATAATGCTTTTCACAATTTTTTGCAGAGCAGCGTGATATTCCTTCCTTCTCTCCTTCCCTTCCCCCACCCCTCACTGCCTCTCTGCCCCACCCCTCAAGCACAGTTGTTAGTGGTTTGATAAGTTCATTAACCCACTCTCTAGAAAACCCTCAGAGAGTGCACGTTATTGGGACTTTTGATGGGTGGCTATTTTGAATTTCCCAGAATACTCACATACGCAAATGTAGCATGAGGTTTTGCAAAAAAAAGTGCTCAGCCTTCATTGCATGAACAAAATCTCTCATGTAAGCAAGCAAAGAGGTATGTGCTTATCCAAGGATTTATCTACGCCTGCAGGTATTTGAAGTGTGTGAAGGAGTGCAGGGTTTGTACATGCACTGGTTGGACTATACATACATGTTATTAAAAGCTGAATATACCTAGGGCTGTCTCTCACTCACTCTACCTATCCAGAAGAGGATATTTTTATTTTTAAACCTCAGATCTTCCATTCCCTGAACAGAACAACCTGATTTCTGTCTTAGACTTTTATTTCTAGTTGTCTGCTATGTCACAAATATATCTTCCAGAACTGTCAGGCATATGGCCACGTTCACGCGTTTTACTATTTCCTCTTACTTTTCCTCAACGATCATTCAAGTAATCTAACTTTCCAGAATCGAGGGGTACTGGCCATGTGATGTTGGACAGTCTCGAGGGTAAAGACACAACTTTTTTTTCTGTAATAAGCATGTCAGCCAAGTCTCTGTAGAAGTACTTTTCCACTATGGTTTTCCCACCAGCAGGAGACACTGCTTTTTCTGCTGTGAAACACATAAGAGCGTAGGAGTTTATCTTAGGTGAAAACAATCATTCATGTTGGCCAGTAAAGGTGTTGGAAATAAGAAAAATATCTGTAGCTACTACAATACCTGTATATGGTACTTTTTCAGCTATTGACTGATATTCACTGAAACCTAGAGAGAGCTGGTTCTATTAATACCACATCTATCTATTAATATCTATTAATATTAAAACAGGACTGAAAAAATCATGTGAAGAAGCTGAGGAAAGTAAGAGGACTTGGACATATTGTACCAATGTCTAATATTTATACAAATACCCATTGAATGAGAATGAAAGAAAAAACGATGACCATTCCCTGCCTCCATGTATGCATTATAACATTATTATGGACTGGTTATATTACAACAAACTTATGGACTGATGCACTTGAGGAAGAGAGCTCTGACTGTGAAACTATTTGTGTGTGTTAGGAACATGCTCTCACCCAGATCCCACCATCCAAGTCATGTAAGGGGGAGCCCTATACTCCATGGGATCCTGTCCTCAATTTGAGGGCCACTAGTGTCATATACCATATCTTCCACCTCATGCAATGCCACTGAATTTAAAGGGGCAAAAGAAAAGAGAAGCATGTGTCTCATTTTAAAACTCCTTGGAGCAAGAGTGTCTGGCTAATTTAATTTTATTTTAAATGGGAACCCAACAGAGCATCCACCATGTAGTACTGCAGCCAGGCAGACTTGCAGGGTGGTTAGGTTTCTAGAGCTACAGATAACCAGCTCAACGCTACTTTAGTTCCATTGAAATTTGGGGTATTTTATACCTAGATGCTTTTGAAAATCTCCAAACACCATTATTTACCCTTCCTGATATCTAAATATCTTTAAAAATCTGTCCCCTTCTCTCTTCTTCCAACAGAGACTTCCAAAATGAGATCCTCTCATTGTTAGAGCCAGAGTGGTAGCTAATTGCTTACTGAGAAGCTTTTCACTGTGGCCAAAACCAACAATAACAAGCAATAAAAATCTAATAATACAAGCAATCGACTGTATATTGAATAATTCTTCTGAGAGCACAGTGCAAATAGCACAGTTCTGGGCATACTAAAGAGAGTGAAAGATTAAAAACCTAAATGAACACAGAAAATGTCTGTCACATCAGATACATCAACTCTGTCAGTCCAATACATACACTTAATTAAAATGGTTCAACCATCTGTCCAAGAGGGTGCATGGGAAAACTTTAATTGATCGTCTCAGTTTTTCTGAGTGATCAGGAAACAGGGCTAAAGCTAGCTCTCCTGGAATGGATTTAAGAATTATAAAACTGACAGTTGGGGAATTTTCTGCTTTAGCTATTTTAAGCCTCTCTCATTTCTCCCCACAACTTTGATAGAATTGGAGGATTCAAAAATATTCAGGTATCTTAAGTTCCAAGAAGGCAGGTGAACCACATCCCTCGGTGACAGCCAGGCCATGTGCCCAAGGGGCGATTTGCTGTGAAGAAGGGTAGGTGTTTCCCTGCCCTCCCTGGAGGATGCTGCAGAGGAGCAAAGGCAGCTTTCATTTTCCACTGGGGCTCTCCAGGAGCTCAGGGAACAGAAACAGCTGAGAGGACATGCTTTATTCACTGCTTTATTCATCTCACCCGCCTCTCAATCAGGTCCTTGCTCTGTAAAAAGATGCAAAGTCAGAATAATATTGATCTGGGTGTAGCCACCTCACCTAGAGCTGTGCCTAACGTTGCAGCTCCTGGGATGAGATTGAGCTGCCTAAAAGATATCTCATCTAAGCTGGGCACCTTATGAAATCAGTGAGAGAAAAGCCCCTCTAGAAGGCGGTTGAAACTGCTTTCTGCAAGTGTCTGTCCCCATAAATCCAGTGGGAAGAAGATGGTGCTGCTGAAGTCCTCCAAAAAGATGTCAAGTCCGTGTAATTGTTCTCCCTAAAAGACAAGTTGTAATCAATCTCTGCAGGCAACAGGCTTTCATCCGTGCTGAACTTCATGGTCACTGGTTTCCCCAGGCCAGGCTCCTCCTGCTTGCTTTTTCCCAAATTGAATCTTGGGTTTACAATGTAAGGTGGCTGGTTTATCTCTTCCTTTGCAACATCCATTGCCCTCTGCCATTTACCTCCAAGAGATCGGGTTCCTCTGGCATCCATCCTCCCGGAAATGTCCTAAAGGATAATATGACCAATTCCAGGAGAAAAGTGTTATAGATACTTCATATGGAGACATCGGTAAGAGAAAAAAAATAACAGTGGCTATTGTCTCTCGTTTCTAGGAGAACGCTTGCCAGGTGGCCAAGGTCTCTCCAGCCCATACTGTATTGTCACTCACCAGCCTCTGAAATAACAGCTTCCACTGAAGAGGGCGAAGAAAAGGCACTGCAGAGCAATCATTAGAGCAGGGATAGCTGATGGTAGGAGTAGTCCCTTTTGTAATGACCCCCTTAGTCCCTTCAAAACCATGATGACAAGAGCTCAAACCCTTACCCAGGGCCCTCTCACTAGCCTCTGTGCTATCATCATGGCTCCCTAATGTCACCAAGACACACTGGCTTCATCCGTATTTTATATTCCTGGTTGTGGGAAGAGGCTTATGCCTACCCATTGCTTCACTACCAGGTAGAGGAGACAGCTGAGCAAATTGAGTAGTGGTAGGAGCAAAATGAGTACTCCCTCAGCCTGCTCAGTAGCCTCAGGAAATAGCACAGTTGGGGCACACCCTGCTTGAACAGCAGGGTGGGTAGGAATTCAGCTTAAGAAGTCTATCTCTGTCCCTTTAGACCCCCAGCAATCTTCCACTCCATTCAGGTGTTTGCAAAATGGACAGACCTCAGGAACCTTTTCTACACGTCTATGAACTGGAAGCAGTCACAGCAGCTGGTTAACACACGCACGCATCGGTCTGCTGGTGGCAGATGTATGCGGTGGCATTGCCATGGGGAGTTTCTGCAAGTTGAAATGCACACCAACACTTCTCCAAGTGCCCTGGGAATTCTCTCTGCAGCTGTCTGGTTCAGGACTTCAGGTCCATGAAGAAATTAATAAGTGTTTGGTACGTGTGTGCAGGGAGTTCAGGTACTGGCTCATGCCAGCCACATGCTGAAAATAAATGGTGATCAGAGCATTTCAGAGTTGTTTCTATGTTGTGGGTTATAGCAATTTTTTTTTACAAATTTATAGTCTAGCTGCAAAAGTATTGCAAAAGTCTAGGAGAGAGCATCCAGGTGGAAAGCTTGTGGGCAAAGTAAGGAAGGAAGAGTCATGAACCAAGAGGTTATGATGGGCTTGCTTCTCTGACGCTCCATGTCTTTTGATGTTATTGGCTTGCCTTTGGTCCCATTTCTAGCCTCCCACCCATTCTCCCCTCTTGTCCTACCATCCACCCCTGGTCCTCCTCGCTCGCAAACCAGGATCCCTGCCCTGACTGCAGAACTCTGCCCTGTCCCATAAGACCAAAGTCTCCCTAGTGTTGCTATCAAATGAGGCCAAAGCCATGAGTGTGGGCACTTTTAAAAGAGCCCATGCCCTATCCCTTACTACCTACTCCGTACCTTTCTCACCTAGGACTCCATGAACAAACCCCACTGTTGTCCTGCTCCAGCTCCCTCCGCTTGTGCTACTCACTTGCACCAAAGGCCAAGAAGTGCACACACCCAGAGAGCAGGTTTGGGTGCAGATCAGGCATTTTGTCTGTTTGACAAAGGGTACTTCCACTCCTGAACATCAGCCCCTGTCCCTGTCCCACTGTCCCACCAGCTCTCAGTAACAGTCCAGTCCCTCATGAATTTTTTTTTCCCCTGGTGGCCTTTTCCCACTGGGGTCGTGCTATCTATTTGTGTTCACTGAGGCAAAAACTTATCTTCTAGCCACAGCGACCTTGATTATCCTAAACTAATTTTCTCATTTAATTTCAAAAATATAGTTGCGTGATTTGTTTGGTAGCTCGTGTTTCCGTTGACAGTAGCTACTGCTTGCTGTAAATTACACTGTATTAAGAGATCTCATTTTTCTGTTAAAAAATAGGTTGTCACCATCCCATTTTTCTGCTGAACTGATTTAGTAGTTGAGCTCTCTGGGTAAACTGGGGAGAGTTTACAAGAAGACATATCATGCTTAATATTTAAAATACACTTCAAGATGAATGACTAATTGTGTGGGAATAATGTCATCTGTATGTTTGCATTATAGCTCTATGATCAAAGACAGACTTCTAAGATATAATCTAAACTCACTTAAATCCTAATGAGAAATTACATGGGAATGTTGGTATTTCAACAATCCACAAGAGTAGCTGAGCTCAATTATCCCGATGTCATAAGGGATTTGTTTGGATAATTGAGACTTCTGACCATCAAGACAATGTTCATTGTAACTAATAGACATGCAGGGATAAATCTCTGTTTTGAGGAGGAGGGAATTGTGGACAGCTACGGCGCTGGATAATCAAGTTGCACTGCAAGCCCAGTTTGGATTCCCATGGATCCTTGTGGTTAATAAATAAGTAACAAGGCGGGCCTGGAACTCCTCTGAGGGATTCGTCAATTGGTTCATAAACACGATCAAGTTAGTACAGAGATAAATGGCTCCACCTGTTACCCAGCCCTGTAAAATTTATCAACTCGAGATTAAAATCTCTTTGCCTATCCTTATGATGAAGTTCATAATTACAAAAAAATGTATCATATATTACTCGCAAGTCAAAACAAATACTATTCCTTAGATTAGTGGACCAGCACAATTACACAAGTCTGCCTAATACTTTCTCTTTGAATTAATTAACAGGGTGCGAAAATGTACTAAATTCTTTGTAAGGGTGAAGTCTTTTTACGTTTGCTAAAGACATTGTTATCTTTCAGGGGCTCTCTGAGCCAAAGTAGGCATTGGGGCCAGCTGGACAAGATTCACTCCACGCTCCCAGGGTTTCAGAGTCATCCTAAGACAATAGAAAGCATGGAGATGGGAGCAGAGATATGGGCAAAAAGCTCACTGTGTTTCTATCTGAAGACTGTGAAAATAGGTCAAGTAGGTTTGTTTGTCTGTTAATGAAGTCTGTAAGAGTCTTCCCATTTCTTCTTCAGGAGAAAGCTCTTCTTAAAGCACTTAACAACATCTTACTGGCTGAGAGAATAAAGCAAGGACTGAAATCTTGCGTGTGTGATTGTGCACAATAATGCCATTTTTAAGAACATTTTAGGCTCACAGCTCTCACTGAATGTTAGTAAAGGCAGTGTTCACAATTCACCTCAACATTTCTGAAAACTCCACTTTAATTGACGAAGATTCTAACACCCTCTATTAGTGTTGACAAGCCAACAGTGTAGAGAATGGAATAAACTACCACAAAAATGAAGAACATCTTTCTGCCACTCTGTAAATCCATGGCACTTGAATGTCTTCTGACACTTCTGATAGCTCACTGTCTAAGGTTATAAGAGGAGTAAGAATTACTGGAGGAATGAAACAGCTTGCATACGAGCAGAGACTGAATAGGTGACCTTCCTTTAATTTGGACAAGAGAAGATAAAGAAAGGATATGATAAGAGATGTAAACATCTATGAATGCTGTGAAGAACACAAAGATGAAATGATGATTCACTATTTTCATAATGGCAGCAGGTTCAAAATTAAAAAAGAAGAATTTTTTTTGCACAGTAGAACAGTATTAACCTGTTGCTACAGGATGTGGTGGAGCGTGGAAATACAACAGGTTCAAAAAGGCTAGAAAAATTCCAAATGAGACAAAATGGAGAGTGGTGGCTATTAACAATGATGATCCATGTGCGAATATGGTTAATGGAGACCTTTATCTACTGATTGTCAGAACTGGAGGTCAGGTGACCTGGTAGCATTATGTTGTACTTGGTTTCTTAAACACTTTCCTGAATGTCCACTCCTGAATGCTGCTGAGGGAGCAGAATACCTTTCTGACCCTGTGGCTATGCCTACGCTAGTAAACTAGACAGGCCAGGACACAGGGAGGAGGGCCCTCACAGTCAATTTATCATTTTAGTCCCTAGTATGGGATTGATCTGTGCCAACTCTGAGAAAATTTTCTTATGAAGACAATGCACAGGCGTAGCTTGGGTTGTACAGACCAGAGTTACCCACAATGGGCAGTTTCAGTGTGGCCACCTGCCTTGGAGGTAAGACTCTGCCTTCATGGAAAGCAAACTGGGGCAGTGTTAGCTGTCCTCAGGGCCCAGAAATAGTCCCTGTCCAGCTTAATTTGCTGGTGTAAGTGTAGGCAGTGTGGCTGTCCTTACATGCCTGACCACAGCAGAAGATCCTGCAAAACAGTGTGAAGGAAACCTCTGAATGTGACCTTCTGGGGGCTTCTTTCATGAACGTGGTTTTCAATGGGAAGTAGAAGATGTTACCAAAAAGTGAGTCCAAGAATTTAAACTACAGACAGGTGACCTCAGAATACCTAAGGAATGACCAGATTTCAGGAGATAAAATCAATGAAATGTGAATGCCTCATGAAGAAGGCAGCAGCAAAGGGTTATTTACAACTTGCACCACATTTTTCATGAAGAATAGGAAAACAGATGAGTCCTGAACACACCTTCTAAGTTCTTACTTGAACCAGTTTGAAATCATAATTAAAATCACAGCAGATTAACCATGGATTCATCTGGCTTCCTGGTATAAGGTTCAGAAATTACCAGGGCCAGTATATGGCCCAGGGCCTGTGCTACCCTTGGAATTAACCAGGGGAGTCTGATTTTGCTTTATGTATCACTATACTATTAAGAATATAGGCAGACATGTTAGACAGGACTTGTTCCCACCTGATTGATCTGAGCTCTGTACTATTTTGGAAGATAAGTACTTTAACCTTTGTCCCATTGCTGCTTCGTGTGATGTAATAGTAGAGCTCCTAAGTGCATTTCTTGTCAGAAGCATCTTAAATCATGCACAACTTAATTGAGGTATTAAAAAATAAAGTTTATTATCTTGCTAAGACTATTTTCCATCCCCAATGACTGAGGTCCACTAGTAGGAGTCAATCATATTAAGGAACTATTAGCTTCTTGCCTTGGTTTGCCTCATGGACCCACAGCTCAGCTTCTCTGGGTGTGCTCCTTGGGGGTCTGGTCAGCCAGAGTGGATCACAGCAACAGGCTAGAGGCATCACTTGAATTCCTTGGGTCATATCTGGGACTCTTCCCACTACAATGTTACCACAGAGTCACAAAGGCAGAGCCTAGCAAGGAAGAAGGGAATGGCTGGGAACTTGCAATGGCACAGTCACAAAGTCGTCCTACTTTATTTCCATAGTCTGTGTGAAACAAGCAGTGTCCCACTAGCAGGCTCTGCTTTTTGACTCATTTTTTGTCCTTCAATTTCCATATTGCTGTTCTGCTAAGGTGACCTCAACACAGATCATGTTCTGCAACATCACATTCGGTCTTTATGAAAGGCCATGGATGAGTATATTCAGATCACATGCAATGGTACTTTGCATTGGAATTGTCACCTTCAGTGTCATCTATGTTCAAGAGACTGATGAGTCAGACTACCTTGCCAATCTGCCAGGGCCTGGATCCTTGTCCAGTCAACTCAGAGAAACAGACACAAATTCTGAATTATGTGTTTAGCCTAGGTGGTCTGGTCACAACCTCTGCTTCTCTCTGGGATGTGAATAGGGCATGATATCTCCTTTTCAGTTTATGATTAATGGTGTATCTTAACTCCTGGCTTGCATTCAAAATAATGCTCTCTTTGCCAGATTTTCCCCTTTTCTGGTCTAGTCCATTAGGTCATAGTGGAGGTTATGCATCACCCTGGATGTGGCATCATTAGTTTCCACTCTGGGGTCCGTAACAGGCTCATCAGCAGAAGGCACTAGATACTATTAAGCCTTCAGTTGTCATGGCTACCTTCCTTCTGCCTCACTCATAGAATTGCCTTGGGAGCTTTAATGGAGAAGACACTGGAAATCTTACATCACTGCAACTTCTTTTGAACAGATTGTGAGATCCCTGGGTTTCTGCACCTTCCCTGAGAGAGAATTTCATCTTTAGGTTCCTATCAGTCACTCCACAACAGGAAGCAAAGGATGAGGCTTGGCTGATAGAAAAGCTCTGAAAAGAGAAGGGAAAAGGAGAAAAAGGCAGAAGAAGATGGACAAAGACAGAAATACATCAGTAGAGAACAGAGGTGTAATAATAAGGATCAGGAAATAATGCAGGCTGCAGGAGAGAAAATGGGCAACAGGTTGAGAGAAGAGCAAAACAGATCAAAAAAGAGAACTGAAGAGTAGGTCTACTTTTCTCTTTCTGTCAGGCCGTAGCACATAACTGAGGAAGTGTTAGAATTTCAGTATTGAAAGATCTCTTCTCCATAGCTGCAGGAATTGGCTGAAGTCTGACCCTAGATCCTTCTCATCCATTGGCAGTCATATGTGAAAGGCACGGTGAGATCACTGCACTTCTGCTTATTTTCCCTAAGTCCACGAAGGAACATGGGAGGGGACATGGTGCCCTGAATGGCTCCAGACGATCTGAAACCACAAACTAACTACCAGGGTTAAGCAGAAAGGACAGGAGAGTATTGCTTCCAAGTGTGCAATCCCCAAAGACGGCCATAGATAAATGGTTTTGTGCCTGTTCAGGAGCTGCCTGGTATTACTGTACATGAGCCAGAGAAGAAAAGCAAGAATATGGGCATTTAATACAGAGGGCTTAATGTGCTATATATTTGCCGCTTGCATTAGCCTAATACAACATAATACCTTCATCATGACAGTATAAAATGCTTACACTGCATTTTGGGATTTAGTAATGGAAAAACACTACAGGTGTTTTTATTCAGTAATACAGTTTTTACAGGTTATGTGGGTTACATAGGTGCTATTCAGTAGTGTTAGATTCATCTCGTTGCAACACACTGTTTGAAATTCTTCATTTGGGGGTCATCTAAGTCTGTGGAAAACACCTGTGGTTCACATTTTCAGGCACCAGGGCAGATGCTATTGGTGCCTTTATTGTAGGTGTTGGCCAAGCTTAGACTTCTGCTTCCCTGAAATAAGCTTTGGGGTCTCATGGGACTCTCTCCAGCAAAAGCACTTAAGGTACAAGAATACTTAAGTACTGAAACTTTAAGCACTGAGGTCACTGGGACAACCTGCATGTCTATGCACACATTGCTTGACAAGGGTCATAGGCAGCAAGCAAGCCCATCAGTACAGATTATCTCTCTGTCCTTCTCATTGACTAACTCCTAACCTGATTGCTTACCGGCTTTGCAAATGATGCCATTACCTTGGATTAGGTATAAGGAAGCCTTAGACAGATTTTTCTTTGTAAGACAAGCTTTGTTATTTTAAACATTGCTGTAGCAGTGGCAGGATGCTGATGCACTGAAATGTTTGAGACTTTTTTTTTTTCCTGGAGGAAAGATCCTCCATCACGCATTTAACTTACCTGCATGGCATCACTGAACAGAAAGTGTCTCTGAGCATGCAGGATAAACTGCGGAGAGCGTGCAGACCTATTTTTAGTCTTAATTTAGTTGCCTGTTTCCTAGGCTTGTTCTGTAATTGAACGATTTTTTATTTATTATTTATTAGAATATTAATTAACAGTCATATATTTTCTTGAGATTAGTTTCCTCTTTAGATGAAAACATCTGCTCCCTTTTTCTCTTAATGTATAAACCATTTGCTACATGTTTACGAAATGATATCAAGTGTAAATCTAGTCCTGATAAGCACCCTTGACAAGGAAATAACTTAGCATTCAGTGTTCATAAGAAGGGAGGGTGGGAGAGAAAGAGAGAGAAGGAAAGAGAGAGAAGGAAAGAGAGAGAAAGGACAAGATCTCAAATGAAATGAGCACAATGTGCTCCTTTAGGATTGGTTCTAGAGCAGATAAGCTTTCTATTCCTCCATAAACAGGTCAAAGAGTCTCGGCATCAAAACTATATTTACCAAAGTTTTCTGTCATTTGGTGAATTGATCACACATACCGTAAACAAACCTTTGTAAATATGAAACCAGATTAGCATTTTCGGGTTTTTCAAATGCAGCATTCCCTTTAAAATGGTTGGGCATTTTTCTTAGACATTTAAATCCTATGCAAATAGTTACAGCAAATATATGAATCAGAAAAATGCACTTTCAACTGCAGTGACCACTCCTTTCTGTATCTCCTTTTATTTGAAAATAGGCAAACACAGTGCTGAGTTATTTGTATTTGCTTTTTCTGTTGAATATTTTTAATGGTTTGTACTGACAGAGGAAAAAAACTGATGTTTAGTTAAAGTTGATACAACCCACAAGTGGACATGTCAAAACAAGCTATAGAAAGTTACTTTTGATGTGTTTTATTGAGATATCTATGGTACTTTCCAATTACTTTATGCCAAAAAACGTAGCTCTACTCAAAAATTATTTATTTTGAAAACCACAAATACAACTTGTCAGCCTTTTGAATGTGCTTCAGTATGTTTAAGGGGATTCTTCTTAAAGTAGCAATTGTCTGCTGCTAGAAAAAAAAGAAAAGACAAGTAATACAATAAAACTGGTTCAAAATCTTTACGTGAAGTACATAATTTTGTTAAGGTGATGGTATCAGGTCACTGTTATTTTGTGTGGTTTTGTCTTCAGTAGCTGCATGTGCAGGAGTTAAAAAGGAACAGTGTAGAGAGCTCTGTGATTGCTGGTGTTCTGAGCCAAAACTACAGAATATTTGATGACACTTGAGTGTCCTTTCTATTTTAGGATTCTTCCTCTTACTGCAGAGAAGTAATCCAACCTGAAATTTTCCAGGATTTTCTGTTTCCTCCTGTTTTAATCAGACCTTAACACTGCTACTGAGAAAAAGAAAAAAAAAAAAAAAAAGAAAACTTGTTCTTTTTCCGTACACAGAGATATGGTTTTCCCCACCTTAAACATACATGATTTTGAGTTCAAAGGCTCAGCTTCCTGAGTGATAGTGAAGGTCTGTTGTTTAGCCAAAAGATCAAGAGGATACTGGGCTCTGAGATGTCAGAAAGCATGTCTGGGCAGGGGTGAGAGGTTTCTCGGTGGAGATGTGAGGGATAGTAACCTTGATACTTAAATGTCCTGTCTTATCCATGGCTGCTATACCCACAGGGTGGGAAAATGGGAAGAAAAAGCCTAATAGAATGGCTTGTAACTTTTACAGCCAGAAAGTATGTGAGACTGGGTACCTGTTCATTCCCTCCTGCCATGGTGGGAAGCTGCGGGGGCTGCCTGCTGGGACCCTGCCCTTTGAGGAGTCCTCGGAGAGCCACCCTCCCCCGGGGATGCTGATGGACAGAGCAAACAAACACAGCGCTGCTTATTACTGCCTGGCACATCCATGGCAGGTGCCACCAGGGCTGAAAGAGAGGCTGGAGGTCGTGCCCAAGGAAGAGCTGGACATCACCAGCCCTCCAGGATTATCAACAACAGCGTGCTCAGGCTGAAAGAAAAATTTTTTTTTCAAGGATGAGAGCTTCCATGGAAAGCTCTGTAGTCCCTGAGGTGTAGATTTCTCCAACCTGAAAGACCAACTCTTTCTGGAAAACATGGATCTCAAAAAGTCCTCACATTTCCCAGGAGCCTCTGCCTGAGTGAATGGGAGACAACTGGGCTGGTCACCCAACAGACACTCGGGATTAGAGCTGAGCAAAGGGTTTGTGGTTACTCTTAGAAGAGGCCTGCAAATATCAGTCTAGGGAAAGCCTCCCTAGTTTAATGAGGGCTGGGAGTCCTGGGCTGAAGCTCTAACACTGCCACTCCAGCACTACACTCTTTGGGTGGCTTTTCCTTGTCATTCATGCCCCCATTATCCATGTCAGAGAGCAGCACACATTCCTGAGGCTGAACGGGTGGGTAGGCTTGTATCTGTGTCATACACCAGGAGCAGACCCTGACGTGAATGATCAATCCATCTGTGCTAGGGGTTCCTAACAAAGAAACTGTCAGCCAGTGTAGAGCTGAGGTGCATATGCCCATAGTCATGACGAGGTGGGGATGAGGATCGTGGAGCACAACAAAAGGCGATAAAGATCCCCTAACCTAAGTCCAATGCACATGGCACCATTCAAACCCATAATAGTTGGTCTGTGTCCTGAAGAGCTTCCAAGACAAGGAAAGGGGAAGCTATGGCTTGAAGTGCAAATTAGCTCCATCAGGCTTTGTATCTCTTTGCTATTTATGCCCAGCCATATTCTGTATTTATCAAACTCCCAGTCTCCATTGGATTGGTGCCTCCTAGCAAACCCTCTGTGTCCTCCACCCATGCAGAAAACCACCCCTGTGGGTAGAAACTTGCAGACTTTTAAGTGCTGAATCTATATATATGTGCGTGTCCTTGAGTGATGAGCCCTGCTTTAGAAAGAACTGGAAATAGCTAAGACATAAAATCCATCATAATATGGCAGGGTGGAGAAAAATGAGAAGAGCAAAAGTTGCAGATGACATTAATTTGTACAAAATGTTTACATGTGTTTTGATAAAACTATTGCCATAATATAGTGCAGCCTCTGGTAATGTACACAGCTTTTAGTGCACTAAGGTGTTGTCATTTTTACTGTTTTCTTTCCTGTTTTACTCTTTTATTAGCTTCTTTGTGTTTTATCTTTTGATAAATGTTGGTAGCTTTCCCCCCTTTTGTGCATTTGAGCCTCTCGAAACATAAATCTCCTGGTTTAGAAGATATAGTTAGAGATATTATGATAGGATTAAGAGCACTCAAAACCCCCTTAATACAATAATTCATTAAAATACTTTTTCATTAAGTTACAAAATGTATGTTGCTGACTTTTATCATTTGTTACTTTCGGTATCTGCAACTGAAGTCTTTATTGACTTTATTATTAAAATGTGTTCACAAAGAATGTTGTGGTGGGTTGTACTGTAAAAGTGGCATTAGAAGACTACCAACATGTCAGGAAGAAAGAACTTAAACTTTGATAAAGTAATCTGTGTATGGTATTACACCTAAAGGAGAGTGAAACACCCTCAAACACATTCTTAAATAAGAACGCCTGAGAGTTTCTATCAGTATCTGAGCAAAAAGGGTTTGCAAAACACTAATAGGTGCAGTATTTCCTGCAATGAATTATGCCTGTTGACTTCTGTAAGGACTTTGTCTCAGGTCTTAGTATTAAGTGTTAGCAGGATTGGGCCTAACCTGGCTCCTCATGGTAGAAAATCATGCTTGCTGCAAGCCGCTAGTTGTCAAAAATGAGCAACCTGCCCACCTATGGGTGAGGTTGGCTCTTCTGTGCAACAAGGAATTCAGAGGACATTGCTATTTTTTGACAGTGGAAGGAACCAGATCAGGTTTTAACTTGACTGCAAATTAAGAGCTCACTGGGCGTTAAGAAGAATACTCCTGCAACCAGCAAATAGGCTGAGCAAGACCAAGTGTGTGCCTGATCTTGCAGGGAGCCTATTAATGGAGTTATTAAAAAAGAGCCATGTTCTGCTACTGGTGAAAATGTAGCCCATGACTCACGGGCTGTATCAGTAGAGCATGTGGTTCTCTGCCCGCAGCCAGCTTAGCCTGTGAGCTTGACTTCTGTGCAAGTGTTTAGCTTCCACTTAAAAATCAGCCCTTCTGCCCAGGTACTCTGGCTGTCTGCAGTTCCCACCCGGTCAGCCCACATGGGTTTGGGATAGCCAGGGGAGAATTCGCTCCCATCCCTGCTACTGTGCAGTCTCACAGTCAGCAAAGTAGGTAGATCCAGCTGTTAAAGCCAGCTATTGAAAACCACCTCTCTGCCTCCAGATCCCTGTGATATTGACTCCTTTTCTGGGAGCCATGCCACACAGCTTGGCTCAGCCAGTGTTTCCTCCTTCTCACCTGTTTTCTCCAGCTCAGTGCTGGAAATCCCCACTCTGTTCCCCTCTACCCCAGCCCATGCCCTGGGGCCAGCCAGCACCCACCTACCCTGGGTGATACCTTCCCCCAAGTGCTCTCTGCGTGGTCTATGCTTCCCATGCAGCTGAGACACAAACCCACGTGTGTTTGCTCTCTGTGTGCGTGTTTGTGGAGGGCTGATCCATCCTTCAGAAGGGAGCGTGGGTGAACCAGACCAGCCAGGAGCTGCGGTGACATGGATTTCATCAGACATGAAGTCCTTACATCTGCTTGTTCTCTATTGTCCTCTCCCATCTGTTTTGTTCACCGCCTGGTCTTCTGGACAGCGAGAAGGTCAGAGGCCCTCACTGAACTCCACCTCTTTATGCATATCCATCTGTTATTGCTATAGCCCTACAACCCACTTTGGATAAAGCTTGTTCCTGTCATTTCAGTATGGCCAATGTAAAATGTTGAGAATCTGTGAAGGTATCAATAAATGGTAAGATTTAAATATAAAAAAGCATCCATTCAGGTAGTTTTATTTGCTGCATAATTTCAAAGTCTTTGAGATACATACTGATCCTGTTTCCCATCTTAATCCTTAAGTCATAAGGGCTAGAGGTTTTATAGAAAGAGAAAATTGATATTTGGGGGACAAACTCCTTGTTCCAGTAGGGTAAGCTTTATGAAAGTCACCAGTGACCATGAGACATGTAACAAAATACAAAATATGGGTGATTCTGATATGTGGTAGCAAAACTTCAAAGCCAGTCAGAACAGCAGTTCTTTGTTTGATGAATCTCTTAAAGCTTAAGATGAGAACTGATGACATTGATATTTTTATTTCCATTGAAATATTAAAAAATATTTTTTATTTTTCTAAAGCAGAACTGCTTTCTTTGGACTATCGGATTTTTAAGACCTAAATAAAAAGGAAGAAAAAATAAAACAAATTTAAAATGTAGAAAAGTTGAGTTAAACTTTTAAAATACAGACAAAAAGTTTGTTTGGTGGAAAGTGCCTTTGATCAAAAATGTTTAGGGAAGCTTTGTTCCACCTGGTAGCCAAGTGAAGCAGCCATGTATTTGTTATTCCTGTTATGCTTCACAAGTCAGACTGGGCCCTGTTGTTGTCTATACATGGTATAAGCACACCTGTATATGTCAAATGCTAGAGAGTGTAGCAAAGTACTTGTGAAACGTTGCTGATGATTTGGCTTATGCAGAATGGATTGGAAATATGCAGAATGCTGATCATTATAATAATCTCCATATACTCATGCCTGTGTTCCTTCCATTAAACTTTCTTTCAAGTTTTACTTTTAATTTCCAAAGACACAAAGATAAGAACTGAGAAAATACGAGTTGTCTGCCCACATTTATCTATGAAGCCGTGTCTTATTTGCTTTTCTGCTGGAGTGCTGGACCAGATGTGAAAGAAATGTTGGCACCAACCATATTTTCACAACAGTTTTAAATCCTTCAAGGCTACTTTTACCAAGTTTCTTCCTCTGAGTCACCTGTCTGAAGCAGAGCAGAGACATGCAAAAGAGGACAAAAAGCCTGGGCATCTTCAGCCTTGCTGGGGATTATTTCACCTGTGTGCAAGGAAAGCCTGTAGCACAGGCAAGAGCCTCAATGCTCCCAAACCTGATTGCTTAACAGAAGCTGATGGCTGTGGGAGGCCAGAGACATGCTCTGTTGCAAGACTCACTTTCCTCTCAAAGCCTCTCTGCTAGTAATCTACTGCAGCTGATGGAAAAGGAGGCCATTTTTAAATTGTCTGCTTAAGAAAATATGAGAAAAAAATGGTCAGCATTTACTTACCTTTACTTAAAAAGGAAATTGCATGAGAGGGATGAGACTGGTGATGGGGGAGGGCAGAGAAGTGTCAAAACATTTCCGCCATCATCTTACATGCAGTGGAGTGAGGGATGGGAGAGGACCAGGGACACACGTGGTCTTCTGCTACACCTTGCCCAATGACATTGCAAAAATGGGGAGAACTAATTATAGGGTCAGTCAACAGACTGCTGGCCACCTCTAGTGGTCACTAGGAGTTGCAGGTAATTCAAACTTTCTAGAAACATGCTCTTGGTGTTTCTGAAGGCATTTGGCACTAACTGTTTTACTCTCTGAAATCTGGGAAAGATCCAGCCTGCCTTGCTCAGGGATGCTTTAGCAGTGCTTCTTCTGAGCTGGGGCAGCCCCTTGATTTGATTTCTCCTCAGGCAAGAGGAGAAATGGTCATTAAAGTTACAGCACTCATGAGGTTTTGTGGAAATAAGATTGAATTCTCCAGCAAGCAGAAATTTCCACCCTTTGCACTGCTCTTGGTGGGAACTCTGCAAACAGCCTACAGTATGGAAACGGTAAGGTGGACAGCCATTTGGAGACATGTGCAATAAAGGAGAGCATTAATTTAAGAGATTCTGCCGGAGTGCATCAACAAGACTGACTGCACTTAAAAGAAAAAAAGAGAAGGAAAAAAAAAAGCAAAAAGAAAGAGTCCAGTCCCAGTCTATGGGAAAGTAGGATGGTCTGAAAGGAATTGTCAACTTTGGTGAGAAAGAGAGCTGCACACAAGAAAAATGTAACTTTAAAATAGACAGCCACATGATGTCGGGTATGCTTAATGGAGGGAAGGACTATATTAATCTGTTTGAATTGCTAATTGGGGATTTAGTTGGCTAGATTGGGGGTTATAAGATTAAGGCTTTTATTCTGTGTTTTTGTTCTTTTCCAAAGGTAGGAATACTCTATAGATCCCCACTCTTGGGAATCTAATGCCCTCAAATGCACAACTCGGCAGCCGACGAGCAAGCTGATAAAGCATTCCTCGCAGATACTTAATGGGTACATTCTGTATCTCCGTCTGCATCTTTCTGTCTGCCTTTTTTTTTTTTTTTTTTTTTTTCCCCCCTTAGCATGCTTGAAGGAAGGTAAGCAAACAAAACAAACTGAAAGAACTACCTCTTCACTTCATGTTTATAGCTGTTTTTCCAGAAGTCATTTCCATTTCTGGAAATAACTCTCTAAATTTCTCTTGTTTCAAGGCTTAAAGTCCCTATTTTATTTCAAATTGTTTCAGCTGAATGGGACAAAATGGAAAGAGGCCCTCAGGGCTCTACGCATTTTGCATTACAGCTGGACATCAAAACATGCTGGACTCCTTGGAGAATGAGGCAGCTTTGTGCAAGGCAGGTTTGACACGGCAGGACACTTCCCAAGTCACCACGTCAGCTCCATCACTCCCTACATTCCTTTCTTGGGCACACATACTGGAGGTCGCTGGAGGAAGTACAGCTTATATTACCTTCCAAAAGCTACAAGTCCTCACCACACTTTTTGTAGTACCATAACTGAAATAATAAGAAGGATGTGAGCAAAGGAGAGTCTTTATTTTTTAAGATAGCAAGGGGTAGTGTTTGTTGTAAGGTTGTTTATTTTTTGTGCAAGGGGAAGCTGCAAGGTTATTTGCTTCCAGTGGAGAGCTATGACATTTTGAAATCATTGACTCATTCTTTTAAAAGGCAAATACAGTAAAAATATATTATGTAGTAAAATGATTACAAATGTCCTGAGTTCTGAAGTAGATACAGAAACCCTCTTCAGAAATCTTCTTGCAATAATTACCTGTATTACCCAAAAATTCAAGGCAACTTTTCTTCCCAATTGTTTTTGTAGCAGAAGCATCAGAAGAGACATTTTTATCCCTCAAGGAAAACCACAGTAAATTCTGTGCTTGCTGAAAACGAGGTAACTCTCCTCAGGCAGAAGGCGAAAAACAAATTCTTCAGCTAGTTTCTTATTTACTCTCGCAGGGAGCTTCTCTGCTGGGTACAAATAACTGCCAAACTCATTTGTATCTTGCTGCTTGTGTACTTAAATTCTCCTGTGGTTTGCAACTGCTTAAAAAACTGTGACCATTCTTATATTGGGAGAGGACTCCTGACTCCCAGTTTACCTCTTTATACCTGTTTTGCACCTGTAAGAATGGTTATTTATGGTGCATCTGTAATGGTGAACTGAAGATGTTAGCAAAGCTGGGTCTCACATTTTTCCTATGGGGTCCAAAATCTTTATCCTCTGTTGTGTGGGCATATTTCTATCCCAATCAGAGCCTTAATGAAGTCAGAAAAGGACAAGTAATGCTCAGGGATACACCAGCTTTGATAGTAGATCAGGGACCCAGCAGGTCATGGCAACCTGCCCACTTTTAATGGGATGAATCTTATAGGAAATTTTGCGTAAAATTCATTGTCAAAACAGTGCCAAGTCAGATCCTTCAGTTACAACAGAAGAACCAAAATACGGCTCTGCAGGGAGCTAAAAGCGTGATAGCAGATGATGCTGCTGTGTGGCTGGAAGCGCCACATGATGCGGTGAAGAGCTGAGAGGTGTGTTTTTGAAAAATTGTTAAAAGTGTTGTGCGTAATACAACAGAGGAGAGAACTTGAGAAAGTTTGGAGCACAAGGAGTAACACATAGATGAAGCTGATAAACAACTCCAGAGCTGGCAATAGCAAGAGGAGTATTCTCGAGTGAGAAAGGGTTTCAAATCCGTTTGCTGTTCAGGCTTTTTGGATTTAGAAGCTCTAACAGCTACAATGCAGGTGACCTCCTTTTGTGGTAAGCTTTATCTCCACAACATGTCCACCTTGCTGAGATGGAGTGTGTGCTTCTTCAAGACTGAAAGAGGAATTGCCACATTTCTACTCAGCCAAATGAGCTGTGCTGGGGAGAATCAAATTGCTACTCCTGGAAGACACTTGTCTTCACTGATCCAAATTTTAAAGCATCTTATAGAATTCACTCATCACCCTACATCTGTCCCCTTGTGGGTTGGGATTCATCAGTATTTCTCGGTTCCTTTGTAGAGATTTAAAAGCTTCCCATTCTTCCTTTGAAATGTGGGAATAAATTGCATATTGGATTTTGCAAAGTGAGTGAACGGCCCCTTTCAACTAGTCAGCAAAAAGTTTCAATAGAGGAATTAAGGCCGATGGAGGAGGAAATGTGATTCTGGGCTTAAAAGTTGTTTTTGGTGCAGACTTCTAGAAACTTAGTGCATACATTCATTGTGTGAGTAATAATGGAAAAGAAATGTCTTAAACAAATACCTTTTGTAGAATAAGTTTAATGCCACAATCATATTACTTGCGTTGACTGCAGAAATGGGAATGCAAATGATAAACCTTTCCCAACAACACTAATCTGAGAGGAGCTCTCTGGGAAGAATAGCATCTGAAATATTGTACACAATGAAATATTGTGTCCTTCCCTACCCCCAAGGTTGAGGTCTTCTTCCCCTCTTCAGGCAAGTGGCACTAGTCGGATTACAGTGCAATCATAACAACTAAAGATGGAAAAAGCTATTGGGCCATCTAATCTCTTCCCCTGCCAGTAGAGGATTACTCCTGAAGCATATTCTTCAATGCCTCTTCCAGTTCTGGGTGACTGGAGCAATAGGCTTCCATTATTTTTTAGGGAGATTATCTTTTAGATAAGACCTTAACGACCTATGTCCTAACTACTCTGCACGAATCCTCAGAGCTGGATTCCTCAAAGTTAGGCTCAAATACAGCTGTGTGCATGCATTTGCCTGTACTTAGTTTTAAAATCAAACTTACAGTTGTCACTGAGATTTTGATTAAAATTGTTAACAGTTCTTTATCCAAAACTCTCTTCATTCCCACATTCGTATAACATGCACAAAAGCTATTTGGCCATTCATTTTCAATCTGTGTATAAGTACATATCGGAGGTTCTTCTGCAAGTTTTTAATTTTTAAAGAACTTTAGGATCTTTACAATCCATGAATGGAGCACTTTGACTAAAAATGGCTATTGATTTCATCTGGCATAATTCGCTCTCTTAAAGAGCCTTAGATAAATTCAGGTTTATTTATTGATTCATTTGTTGCCTTTTTATTATTCTGCCTATGCCTTCATTTTTTTTTTTTTTTTGTGTTAAGAGTTATTCTGATTTTGTCAAGGACTCACATTTTGCTTACCAAATTATAATTGTGAGGTTATTGCTATTTTTAAATATAAAGCTTGGTTAGACATTTTGTTTTCCTACACCTTTACCACACTCTCTCCATATTATTATTCCTAGCCTATATATTACCACTAGTGTACATACACTCTTGTATGTGGAGGAATACGTATAGGGCCAACAAAGTCCTAACTTATCTTTTTTGTTTTAAAACAAGTGCCCAGCTAACTCTTATTCTGCAAACATTAGAAGCTTGATGTACTTTGAACAGAAAGAGAATAACAGCACCTCTAATGTAACAGACAATGAAATAATGGTTCCTTTCTCCCCTAACTGAAGAGGGGTCAGGTCTTCCTCCTTTCCTCAGGAAATGGAGCAGTCAGATTATTAGCAAATTATAATAGTGACAATATGGGGAAAAAAGTTAATTTGTATATGAACTGTCATGTATTTAAGCTTGTAGACCATGTAAGGTCAGGATATAAATTGATACTCTATTGTTGAAAATTTGATGAAAGAAAAAGGTGTTAGGTACTTAGATTTAACAGGAATTGTTTTTATGTTCGTGTTTTTGCATCTGGTTCTGTTGATACTTATTAGTGAAAAGGACTGGCCTTTTTTGTTCCTATAGTAGAGATTATATCTGAAGGAAGATTCAAAGGGAGAAATGAAGCACGATTGTGATTTAGACTGTGTAGGCAATTTCTGACATCCTGCCAGAGAAGAAGGTCACACGGGATCATGGTAGAAGGATGTCAACAAATTGTGATGGTCTTGCATGTTGAGTGGCCAGAGCTATGTAAGATGGAGAAAAAAGGATGAAAAACACAAGGTCAATAGCAAGCGGGTTGGACAAATGATTTCTTTTATTTTTTCTGAAAGAGAAGAGGAGTCTATACATGAGGATGAAAGTGATCACAAGTCTTCTCTAATCATTGGTTAAGTTGAATATAGTTTGTCCATGCTGATTCTGACTCATTAGTTCATTTCTTTGACATTGTAGAATATTAATGAGCTTTATCTGATGATTCAATTATTTACAAATTTTCACCTAAATGGTCAATAACTTTTTGTCATTAAACATATGACAAAAAGTCTAAACTACTTTTCACAATTTTCCATTGTTAAACATCCATTTATCTAATATGGACTTGATTGTTAAAAAAGAAGTCTGATGTGTATCTGTGCAATATCACAGAAATTTCAGGCAGCTGAAGTCTCCTTTGTAATGTTGAACGTAGTGATTTCCAAAGGCTGAAAATCAAGAACAGGAAAATGGGTGCCAGTGACAGGCAGGAATGATTGATTTCATTACGTGCTGCTAAGACAGTCTAAACACTTGTGTGTCGAAGCTAGATATACGGTAGTAAATAAATGGGAGTTTTCTTTGGCCCAGAGGCCAGCTGGCATGGCCTGGCATGGCTCAAACCCCTGCAGCTTAATTTTCTCCATCCCCCAGAAGAGTAGCTGCATCCCCTGCTGTTTATTGGCAGTGGTCCCCAGTCTACACCAACCCCTGAACTGTGCCCAGACCTTCTCAGGGAAAAACGAGACACTTGGCACAGGACAAAACTGTGCCACGCGCCGAGCCAGCAGTTTCCCAGCCTGGGTGACGGCTGGCTGCAGTGCGGGCATCTCTCCTGTCCTGCTTCGCTTTCCAAAGCAGGCTGTAGTCCTACGTGCCCAGCTTCATGTTAAGCTCCACATGTACAATTTTATTGATTGCAAAACTATAAAAGAATAAATAATTTGCTCTCTTTTTTTTTTTTTTTTTTTTTTTGGAGCTGTGATAAATTTAGAGGCATTAATGAAGTAAGGTAGTAGATAGTAGGTGGAAAGACTGGGACACTGGTGAGAGCAAGAAAAGAATATAAATGATGCAAGAGATGCTTTGCTTAGGATATAAAAATAGAAGGAGAAATGCAATGAAAAACACATAAAAGCAAAAAATCTGGACCTAGTTTCTCTGTTCCTAAATTGTCTCTTCCAGGAGAAAATGTTCCCAGGAATGTTAACGCTTTTTCTCAGATCTGCTGGAAAATACTTAGCAGGTCTGATTAAGTTGAGGATAAATTTAGTTATCCCCATAGCTGGTTTGATCTCACTTGCATTTTCTGATTGGTTAATTGTAATTGCCATTTTTATTTTATTGTATCTCTAATTGGTGCAAAGTTTCTTTTAATTTAGTGGTATCTAACTTACCTTGCAGTGTGTTTTGGTTCTAAGCAATTTCAGTCTTAAGCATACTTAATTCCCTTCTGAGATCCTCCATCACTAACAACACAAGATCAAATAACCAACTAATTAAAATTTATGTCCATCTTCTATTGAAGTCATCATTCATATCCCCCTGAGTAGGTGATTTCTGACTGTGTGATCCCACAGGAATATTTTTATGTCTACAGTAATATGTGAGTGTGGAAATGTGAAGTTTATTCTGTTTCGTTCCTGTGTAAATGGAAAAGAATTCAATTAAAGGGTTAGTATTTTTTTTTTTCGGTATTCAGATATACTGTGCAAAGATTTAGCTAAATTTGCCTTGCTGCAAAGAAACAGTGTAAAGGTCTACGTATATTGTTTTCTTACTAAAAAGGTACGACAGATAAAACAAACTTCACCTTTCATGAGACACTTTTTTTTTCTGTTCTTTACTTGTAGGCACGACTGTTTCACTGGAAATAGGGGAGCAAACCCCTTCTGAGCCGTCAGTATCCATGAACATGTAATTTGGGATATTGGGTGACTGGTCATCACTTCTGTGGGTGAAAAATGACCTTAGCCTGCACCTAACGGCAACCTTACCTCCCCGGATAAGCCTATGTTTGCAAATGAAGCAGAGCTGGGGCTCAGGCTCAGACTAGACCAGTGGTTCCCTGCCACCCACGCTGTTTCATTGAACATTGGCACTCCCCTAGGCTTTTCCTAGTCCCCATCAGGGGGTTGCAAGTGCCCGTGGCCATTCCCAAAGTACTCCAACACCATCCCAGAGGGGTTTGTACCCTTACATGCATACTCATATGCGATTGTCCAATGCAAGCAATTATTACCAAAGGCTTCATGCTATGAAATCACCACCCTGATGGGCAGCAGCACAGCCCTCACATTATTTCAAAAACATGGAACTACAGAAGAGCGCACAAAGGATGATCACTACATCTTAAGGCCTGCATTGGCAGCACCACACCGTCCAGAAGAAACCCAGGACCAAGTGCTGTGCAACATGGACTTGACCATGTCATTTGGCCTCAGGCCTGTTTTATTTAGCATGAATTGCAACACTTCCCTAGCAATCTAGATACAACATGCCAGCCTTTATGGACTCTGCTTTCCACAGGAGGGCAAGGAGGGGGAACAGTCCTTCCCCTCCTGTGCAGTGCGCCCACTGAGTCCTTGCTTCTCCCTTCTCCTGGGTGGAGGAAGCCATATGAGAACAGCTCTATGAATACACAGACCTCTGAACTGACCTCTAAATGGAAAACCACAGCACTGTAGAGGTGCCTCTGTCAGTGATAAATGCTGATTACAGTGGAAAGAAATTAGAACAGGACGTGGACCAAAGTGAGCATCTAAGAAAACAGTTGTGCATGCAAAAGTGGTTAAGACAAAGCAAAGGGAATCACGGCTTCCTGATCAACAGGTTTTCTGAGCTAAAATTAAAAGTCTGATGATGTTTTCAGCACTATTATTTAGGTACTCTGTGGTTTATTTACTTTTATTTAGATGCTTTCAGTGATTTTAATGCCACATTTCTACTGAGTCAGGTCCGTTCTTGAGCACATCCAGTTGGTGTGAAGTCTTTCCAACCAGGACAATTCCCAAGTACACAGTGTCCTCAGTCCCAACAAAATCATAAAAAGTTATGGTGGGACTGATATAATCTACCTGGACTTGTGCAAAGCCTTTGACACTGTCCCACATGACATCCTTGTCTCTAAGTTAGAGAGACATGGGTTTGATGGATGGACCACTCAGTGGATAAGGAATTGGCGGGATGGTCGCACTCAAAGAGTTGTGGTCAACAGCTCCACGTTTAAGCGGAGATTGGTGACAAGTGGCATTCCGAGGGGTTGGTATTGGGACCAGTGTTGTTTAACATCTTTGTCGGAGACATAGACAATGGGATGGAGTACACCTTCAGCAAGTTTGCCGATGACACCAAGCTGTGTGGTGTGGTGGACACGCTGGAGGGAAGGGATGCCATCCAGAGGGACCTTGGCAGGCTTGAGAGGTGGGCCTGTGCAAACTTCATGAAGTCCAACAAAGCCGAGTGCAAGGCCCTGCAAATGGGTCAGGGCAACCCCAAGCACATATACAGGATGGGAGGAGAATGGATTGAGAGCAGCCCTGAAGAGAAGGACTTGGGGGTGTTGGTTGATGAGAAGCTCAACATGAGCCGGCAATGTGCGCTTGCAGCCCAGAAAGCCAACCGTGACCTGGGCTACATCAAAAGAAGTGTGGCCAGCAGGTCGAGGGAAGTGATTCTCCCCTCTACTCCACTCTCCTGAGACCCCACCTGGAAAGACAGCACAGGAAAGATGTGGACCTGTTGGAGCAAGTCCAGAGGAGGATGACAAAAATGATCAGAGGACTGGAGCACCTTCCATATGAGAACAGGCTGAGGGAGTTGGTGTTGTTTAGCCTGGAGAAGAGAAGGCTTCGGGGAGGCCTTATAGCAGCCTTCCAGTACTTAAAGGGGGCCTACAGGAGAGATGGGGAAACACTCTTTATCAGGGAGTGTAGTGATAGAATGAGGGGTAATGGTTTTAAGCTGAAAGAGGGTAGATTTAGATTAGATATTAGGAAGAAATTTTTCACTGTGAGGGTGGTGAGGCACTGGAACAGGTTGCCCAGAGAAGCTGTGGATACCCCGTCTCTGGAAGTGTTTGAGGCCAGGCTGGATGATACTTTGAGCAACCTGGTCTAGTGGAGGGTGTCCCTGCTCATGGCAGGGGGGTTGGAACTAGATGATCTTTAAGGTCCTTTCCAACCCAAACCATTCTATGATTCTGTGATTCTATGACTGTGTAGTTCCTGGAGAAAGCCTGTACTGCTGATTGGTGGTGCTCATGATAGCTAGACAGTATCAAGTTCTAATTCATAGTCCTCATAGTCATGTCACTCACTGACCATCCACTATATGCTGCTGAGATCAGAAACCTGGGAGAGGGATGTGTCCTCAAGTTATGCAGTAGATTTGGGAAAGCCAAGCACAACACCTCTCCTCAGTCCACAAGGAGAATGATGGCATCCTAACAGTCCAAAATAGATTATTTGCCTCTTGAAACGGAACTACAAAGTCATGTTGCCTGCTTTCTAGATGCTGAAGTTAGTTGAATTGTATCTGACCCTTAATACCTTGCCTGCACATTGTACCAAGACGTGTTTACCAGGAGGGCTGCAGGTAAGTGTGAGGTGTGCTGTTGGTGCTCTACACCGGTTTCCCCCAGGCAGTGTGTTTGCATTAGCACAGCTTGGTGCACTAGGCAGATACGCCCAGCTGAGACAGGACACCACCTCAGCAGGGTACCCATAGACCTTCCACATCTCAGGGCCAAGGAGGTCACCCACCTCCACATCTGGCTGTGGACATGCGATGGATGCAGCCTCTGGTGGGGGGTAGGAAGGAGGGGTGGTGGGCTCGGCTGCTCAGGGGATAGTGCTGCATTCCTTGTCCAGATGAGGGAAGCTAAACAATGCTAAGGTCCTTCCCTCTCAGATGAATCCACACTTGCACGCTAAACCTGTCAAAACCCTCAAAGCTGAAATGGAGAAAGGAGTGGCTTTGCCAGAGGTCTTGCTCTGGGGTACCCCTACCAGGAGATATTTTCCTCCACTGCCTTTGAGCCGAGAGGTGAAATGTGCTTTAGCTCCTCATGGATCTGTCCCCAGCTCTCTTCTGTCCTTTGAGTCTCAGCCTGGGACACTGCTCAGATTCCCTGAGTCAGCAGAGAAGGGACCTGCAGACGCAACCTGAGTGTGTTGAAACAGAGACTGGCAGTGGTCTCGTCTCCATCACAGGCAGAGTTGGCCTGTTGTGAGGGAGTTGCACAGGGCTTGAAGCTCCTCTGACCCCATACCTTCAGGTGCAGGGATTTCCAGCATCAATGGCAGAGAAAAAGGTGTGAGGATCCTTGTCTGTGACCTGTTTAGAATAAATAACATACTGGTGTTTACTAATCATCTCCTTCCCAAGCATGCCAGTTTTGTTCAGAAATTACCACAGGACTGATGGAATTTAGGCAGGAGGATATGATTGAATGCTTCTAACACGCAAGAGAGGACGAGAAATACCACGTAGGGACGTATTTCTCCTCTGGCCTCCTGTGTGGGGCCATAATTAGAGATCTGATTTACCATTTTTGCATGATTTATTTCCTTTAGTTCTTGCTTCCACTGAGTCTAATAGATTTCTCACGTTATTAGATAACCTTCTCTGTGAGCTGTTGTATAGATAATGGTTTCATGCCCCAGACTGAGAGCTTTAATTTTCACGAGTGCACTTAAAAAAAACAATCAGGCAATGAGTTATTAGGCAAGTTATTAGTCTCAGTTGTGTCACCATTAAACAGTTTGGTGGCTTTATTCACTACAAGAGCAATCGGCTGAGTGTCCTCCTGGTCTCCTGGCTGTGGAATGAGCTGATGATACCTTCACCAGATGGGCTCACAGCTTTCAGGTGCCGGCTCTCATTCGGCCTGACATGTCCAAGGCTTGAGTTTAGCACTTAAGCCAGTACTTACATCCTGTAGAGTTCAATAGAATAAAAACAGATGCTTTGTTAAGTAGAAATGTGTTTATGTCCTTGGCTCAATTTAAGGAAAAGCATGAGTGCTGTATGGCACTTCAGCCAGTGAGCATGTGGATCCAGTCCTTCAACCATAGCAGGTCCCCAGAAAAGCCACTCCCAGCTATTGGCATGGACTTTTCCATTTTGAAATTGTATATCAAGTTACCTGAGCTTTAGGAGTCTGATCATATCAGAGGCAGAGTCCACTGTGAAGGGCGTTTGATGCGTAATGGATGTTGTTCAGCAGCGGGGAGAATCAGGCTCTTAAGCTTTTAGTGCATCCCACAACGTGAAAGTGGAGAAGTCCGAGTTTTATTTAGCTCCATAAAATATTTAACCTCAACAGTGATGGAGTTGATAAAAATCTGTATTTTGTAAAAAGCTTTTGTTTCAGTCCTATCCTTTTTATGATTAGCCTGTACATTCTCAGAAAAAAAAAAAAAAAAAGCAATATCTATTATTACCAGCGAATGATCCAATAAGTGTCTTGGGTATTTCTGCCAAACTTCTGTGCAGGTTCCTAATGAGGGAGATATTAAGTTAAAATCAATGTGGGAGTAGTTCTTGTAGACCAGGGGAAAGTGTGTCATTATTTTTGCTGGCCAAAAATAGTATCATCATCCATTAACTC
Organism: Pterocles gutturalis; assembly: GCF_000699245.1. NCBI lineage: Eukaryota > Metazoa > Chordata > Aves > Pterocliformes > Pteroclidae > Pterocles > Pterocles gutturalis. The sequence goes on from NW_010141618.1 coordinate 79,832, forward strand.
CCTAGCTGAAAAATATCCTGTATCTCACTGGGATGATGATCAAGTCATGTTCTTGTGCATGATTTCTCTTAAGACATGCCTAGCATGTATTTTAGCAGGAAAATTTATGACAGGAGAATCTCAAAGCACTGAGAAATTTTGTGTTGCTAAATTTTACCTGTATCTCGCAAATCTCCAAAAATTAAAAGGAAAAAAGCCATGACATCAAAAAACATTTGCTAGAGGCTACAGGTAGTAATTTTACCCAAACAGACCATTCTAAAAATTTGAAACCTGAACTAGCAAAATTATCTGGGAAGGTAGATCCAAAGCTGCAAGAAACATAACAAGTGTGAAAGTACAAGAAACAAACATCTGTCATGAGGAAATTCAGGATCTGGTGTTCAAATAAGGTAAAACTATGAAAGACAATATAAGCCATGATGCATGTGTGCTTTTAAGGAGCTGATGTTCTAACTAGAGCTAGACAATTTTTGTCTGAGTATTTTATACTCTCAAAATATGGTTTGGGGTTGTCTGAAATTACGGCTGGATTTGGGTTAAAGAAAGAGAACTTTCTGCACTGAATAAAAATTTGTTATGGGTACTGCTTATGCCCTGAAAGAATAATTTAAAATTGTTGCTCAAGAAAAGTATAACAGAGTCCTTAATCTCTTCTAGATTAATGTCACAGTCTTTGCTTGACCACACAACTGATAACAGCTATTCAACCAGCTCTGTACTTGCTCTTATTGATGTAGAAATGCTATTGCAAAATTCATTTCATTGATCATGTTTAAAACAAGGTATCTCAAATCTAAAGCTTCTACTCACTTCCGGTATAGGAGGAATCACTGAGAAAGGCAAAAGATTTCTAACCTTAAGCGAGAGAGAACACATAAAATCTGCCTGGTTTGGTGTTTTCTGGTATTGTGACCACCCATACCATGGACTTCTCAGGGAAGATAGAACGTATTTCAGGAACATTTCATTTAATGTAAACAAAATGCAGTTACTTAAAAAGGCCACAACAATCTGTAAGAGAAGTTCATTCGAAAGACGTGGTGGTTGGGGGTGCAATGGGAGCACCCCGCTGTGGAGCAGCATGCAGCTGTAGTCAGCAGCAGAGCACGGGACATGGGCCACCAGGCTCTGCCTGTGGGAGCTGCCAGACCCCACACCCTTCCTCTCTGCCCTCACACAAGCTGCTTGGGGAAGTGTCTCTGGCAGGGACTGTCCTGGAGGGACCTTCCCATGTGCCTGACAGTGGCTGGGTTTTGCAGCAGCTCCTAAGGGTTGCTGCCAGTGAGGGCTTCCTGACCCACCGTGGAAGGGGCTCGAGCGTGCACAGGGCAGACCTTTACTGTAAAGGCAATCACCACTCTCATTAACCTCCTTATTTGACAATGATCCACTAATAGAGAGAATGAAAGTTGGCAGCCTTTGCCTTGTAGATATTCTCTACTCCCTTCTGCTGAAGACAAGCTTTGGGGAGCCAGTCTGCCATCAAGAGATGCTCCTTCCCTTAGGCTCTGCCTCCTCTTTGCATCACGCTATCCCAGCCCTGTGGCTCTCTGCGTGGCTGAGCCACCCAGATGGCTGCATTCATCTATTTCACTACTAGAATTCAAACAGCCTTATATTGAAGCTTGGATGTTTCAGAGTTTCTGCCAGAAAATTAAGAGTCTACTAAGAACTTTACATTACATGGCACCAGAATTGTTTAAATTTCTGTTAAATCTTTGTCATTTTATTTTTTTGCTTAGTTGGTTACATGACTTTTGGAAAAGTCCTTTAAGTCATATTATAGCATTATAAATCACCTGTTGAATGACTGGGATTCAAGGTGGTTGATTCCTCACAATTTCTGCAAGATCAAAGGCATGGCTGTCCTCCAAAAAACTGTGATGCTTCACATCAAAGTTCACAATGAAAACTATCTCAATTTTCCTCTTCAGCTTTTGGATTTGACTTCATGACAATAACATTTCAACTGGCATGTTCAGCCTTTGTTTGTGCGAGGACATGGCTGTGTTCGTTAGCATGACAAATGCAAAACCAAATGGAGGAACCCTGATTTCAAATCTTCTGTTCCTAGGCTTTGTGAGTCTGCTTAAAAAAATGAACGTTTTTAGCACTGCTATAAATATCCCTTTGGTAAATGCCATGAGTATCTTTCAATCCATGCTGATCCTTGTAATCACAGTCGCATTGTTCTGGTCATGTCATTGAAAATGCTTTTGACAGAACAAATGATGATCACCTGTGCTAGAGTTTGTAAAAAGCCTAAGATCCAATCTGCTGTTTCATCAAGAAAAAACAACATTCAGTTCATTTCTTTCTCTCTTTCATGTGCAATGCTTTTCACTGGGACACACTGTTTTTTCACTAGCTTTTTTAATTCTTTTTCTCCATGAGCCTCACAAAACAAATAACTGGTGGGAAGATCATAATGGAATTGCTTTTACTTGCTTCAGGTGCTGACGGCCTGGTGTGGCTTGCTATGTTGGTTTTTTTTTTTCTTAAGACAGAAAAAAAAAGTTTTAGAGACTGGACTCTGCTTTGCTTAAGAGTTCTGCAGATGTGCATTGGCTGATATTCCTGTACCTATCCTCATACAGCAGAACTAGACTTTAAAGTGTCTGAAGTTGGTATATTCAGAGAATATCGGTCACAAATACTTTTATGTCTGACTCATTTTAGCTGGAGTTGTAACTTTCACATTGCCATGTGCCTTTATATTATTGAAGTTTAAAGGAATTCCTTTCGAAGCCTAATGTTTGGCTCGTGATGAAAGAAAATCAAACAGCTTATTTGGAGTTACGTTAAATAATTACATGCGTAACCCTTTAAATGCCAGATATGCAAATAAAGTGTTATACGGTCACTTATACAGCAAAGACTTAAGGCCAAATTCCTCCTGTCAATCCCCCCTCCCCAATTCCATTCCTGTTTCTTCTTCTGAAGTTATCTGAAACCGAAATTACCCCTAGCAAAAATGGTTTGATTAGATAAAATCCAGTTTAATTCCTGAAAAAATGTTCATAGCAAAGGACCCAGTTCTGTACCCAACATTATTGCTGGCATCACTGGAAATTCAACTGGACTGAAGACTCACAGGATTATTCCCCATTTCTCATGGTACTTGCTGTGCCCTCCAGTACTGTAGAGTTTTCTAGTTGGGGAAAGGTACATCTGAGTCATAAATATACCTATGTTGACAAACAGTCACAGATTCAGAAAGGCAATTGCTGCTGTTTGTCTCACTGAAATGGGTGCACCAGTGGAGATTTCAGAAGGCACTAAGAAGGCACAATGCTGAACCTGGTCAGGGAGACCTGTATCTGTCCAAAATACATATGAATTCAGCAACTACTCTCAACCTATGTTAGACCTTTCCTGTGTTAGCTGACCTAGCAATGTTGATGTTATTTCACACTTTTGCACAGAAGCTAAAAGCTTAAATCCTGCACAGGATCTAGGCCTAGTTGAGTCTTCCAAGGTACTTTTGGAATTGGCTGGATTTATGCTCTCTGCTCCAACCCCTCTTAAGGTTAATACATAGGATTATCTGTTTAGGAGTTGTCGTTTCACTCAAACCATAAAAAAAGAGATTCACACTACAGAGGGACACATTTTCAAAATACTATGAAGTCTCTCTTACGAGATCTTGCTTGTATGCTAACTTTACATTAACTTAATTACTGTCCACAACTAAAGAGTCGGAAAATTTGCCTTTTTCATGGTTTCAGGAACTGCAAGGAGAACACTGGGCTTCATTGTGTTAGAGCATTTTTGGCTTCTTCATTACCCTTAAACAGGACAATTTGTTGTCAAAACATGTGAGCAAATATCATAAAGCCTGGGACAAGGAGCAAAATTTTCTCTAATCTCAGAGAAGATTAAGTATAAAATAGGGGCTATGATTCAGATCAGGTTTTGTTTGTTTGTTTGTTTGTTTATGTCTTTTTTTCTTTCTGTTTATTTGATCCAAAATAATCTCTCCTTACAAAGTCTTTTTTTCTGGCAAAACTCCATCTGTCTTCAGTTTGGTTTGCTGGAGCTTGTGTTTGTGTACCACAAAAAATTTCTGCCTTCACTGAAAGCTTTGCCAGAATAAAAATTGCAATATTTGACCTTTACAGACCTTTATAGGGATGGGCACAAACTAGTTCGGATGAAATGTAGAAAAAAGTTTTGTCCTTAAATAATTTTAAGAACACTCAAATGTACCAGTATGTATTTTGTTTTTTTCCTATTTTTAAAATGTTTGGAAAAAGAATACAAAAGGTAGAGAGAGAACTGTATTTCTGAGACACAAACAAAACGGTCACACTGTGAAAACTAGAAATGAACAAATGTATTTTTAGGTGTTTGTTACCACCGTGTTAGTCTTTTGTTTAGATCACACAAATATGACCATTGCTTAACTTTGTCATTCCCTTTCTAAATATTTTACAAAAGGGAATAAACCATGCTCATTTTTGACAGAGTGCTGTTGCATGCAAGGGCTCTCACAGTTTGTTTATGGCATACCAAAAGCATTCTGTTAATGAAACATTTCAAGGCTAATGAACCAAAACTTTGCACCAAACAGACAGCGGCTGCAAACACTTTCTTGTCTGCCTCTGTTGGAGTTCACATTTCAGCTGTGCTCTCTGCTCCACCCACTCTGCGCTGCTGCAGATAAAACAACATCTCAGATTGACAAGTCCAGTTTGCAAGATTAGCTTTCTATGAAAAAGCTGCAGCAAATCATGCCATTAACTCTTTTGAGACAAAGGCACTCAAGCTTTTCGTGCAAATTGGCTACTGCTGGAGGGCCAAGATGCTATCCACTTCCCCCGAAGTTTTAACGTCCTTTCAACAAGCCTGGAGTAAGGTCCATAAGGAGTAATGAGAAAGTACCATTTGCAGAGGGGGATTTTGTGTGTATGGTAAGTGCTAATGGTCTGGTCATTCTGACTGTATAAAATTAATGGTTGGCTTCTGGGAAGATGGTTGGCTTGGAAATGCTGATACAATTTCAAGAGCTTTCACTATGTTGTGAGGATCTAATTCATTTGGGAGGGAATGTTTTATGGTGGCCACTTCCGAAAATGAGTTATGACCAAAGCAATCCAAGGTCCTTATCTTGCAAGTCTATAAGCAGCCAAATAAACATCCATGGCAAAATCATGATCCAAGGCTAAGTGGCAAAGACACTGCTGTGGTGATCTATGTTCGATTCTGCTCTGTCTCTAATTTTCTTTGTGGCCGCAGGTTAAGTATTCTTATAACAGTTTTTCTAGGTGTGCATTTGCACACTATCTGGCAGAGACCCTACTCTGATTTGGGGCCCCCAAGCAACACCTTGGGTAAGCAAGCTATACCATTAGTCAACCTGGAATGAACCTCCACACTGAGCAAAAGGAAGGTCTCAGCCAGTCACCTTGCAAATGCACAGGGTAAGAAAAAGGTGTAAGCAGAGAACGGGTAGTAGTGAAGGAGATTATTCTAAATCTTTTCTGGTTAATGGCGAAGAAAACTGCAGAGCCAGTTGCACTTAACTCTATTAACACCCAAAAGTCCCCTGATGCTTCGAAAGTGCTGTGGACACAGAATCGGGGTGAGGTTGGTGCTTCTTCTCATCTCAGGTCATCATCCCTGCAGCACTCCTCACTCAGGCTGTCGCCAGGAATCCAGCCCATCTTGTTTAGAAAGGAAACTCCTTTGTATGTGAATCCAAAAACATATGTATTAACAAAAACAGTTGCTTATTTTGGTGGATGTAGAGTCGGTAATGTGATCTAGAGTAAATACTTCAAGCGAGTTGTTGTTGAAATCTTATCATTTCATTGCTGTCCCTGTTGTTCACACAGGTCAGTGGATTGTCTGCTTCAGAAGAAGGTGGAGACATACATCAGGTACTTTAAATGTTGCTGTTTGAACCTAGTCTTCTGTATCCATGAGGTGTCTTTGCCACAGGGCTGGAGGCAGAGAAAAAAGGCATCAGACAGTTTCTACCACATAGAAAAAAAAGGATTTGGTATAAGAAAATTTTAGAGAAGAGCTAATCAGGAAGAAAGGCCTCTGGTAAACCCCAGTGATAAATAAAAGACTCATAGTTTTTATTTGGCATAGCGCCACTATTCTCCACATTCAAAAAAAGGGTAATTCTGTGAGCACAGCTACAGGTGAATGTTCTACATACCATCATCCAACTGTGATTACAGTTATGACTCTGATGTAAACCTATACCTTGGCCATTGCTCTTCATCGTTTTAATAAACTTACTTCTTGCACTAGAAAAAAAAATTATCTTCCCTAAATTAATAATGTCTTTGAAAATAACAGCTGTGTATAGGCAATGGCTATTATATTTTTAAGAACAGTCATTGTCTTTCAGGCAGCTGGAAAGGTTATTGCTACTGGTTTTGAATCTGAGATAATAATCTTCACCAGCCACAACGAACAGGCCCTGTCTGGAAGTAGAGAGACAATATCTTTAGCCTACTTTTCTACCAGGAACATGTTTGAGTGTGGTTTTTGGTTTGGTAGTGGAGTTCTCTGATGTGTATCAACTGAAACACAGGAGTGTTTTTTTTATCACCTTCATTTGTAGATGTGGTCCAAGTTAGCATTGGGTAAACCTACTACCTGCAAAACGAAATATGAATAAATTCACCTGTTTACTCTGAATTCCTGTTATTCAGTAACTCAATTTTTTTCCCAGACTTTTCACTCCATTAGCATGTGGGTTGCCTTTAGTGCATCGTATATGCATAGCAATTTAATAGTGGCTTTTTCTTTAACTGAAATCAATGAAATCCTACTGTTGTGAAGTAGAATATGTATCTGTCATGTAGTAGAACTGTTATCATGCTGAATAGCAGTCAGGGATCACAGCACCCTCAGCATGCAATAAAAAAACCTCTTTAGATGATGTCCACAGTGATCTTTGAAGTTGCTACTCCCAGGATGTATCTTGCACGAACAAAAAAATAGTATGATAGGAAATCAGTGAATGACTAGGAATTGATGCTATGAAGCACTGTTCACTGGCCACCCTCCAATTCTTTGTCTCTCTCGCAAAGCCTTGCAGGAGATACTCTTACCTTTTGCTAGAGATGACAGCCACTTGTACCAGGCTACTGCAGCAGAAACAAGCTCCGAGTAAGTGCTTTTAATAACTATTGTGTTTGAAGAAAAGAGGGAAAGGTGATAGTTTTTGGATGAACAGGTTACCTCAGAGTCTGGCAGAACTCCTGGGTTTTTGGCATGCTACTTTGCTTTATCCCCTTACTGTTATCATTCTTCTGTTCCCAACATTGTGCCAGCTGACAAACCCCCAAGAGAATATGAATGAAAATACCATGGGCAATACTGAGGAGATGTCATCTTGTCTTTTTTTGATGCAACCCTCTATATCTTGGATGTATTGCTAAAATATTGTTCAATACAGGGAAAGTGAATAGCTCCCTTAAGATAGGGAAGAAGATCTGAAATAGGTTATTTTACGTTTCTTCAAGAGAAATTTGCAGGGAGTACATAGATAGGCCTTATCAGGCAAGGTGATTTATTTTAGCAAAAACAAATATCTCCATTTTGTGAGGCTACAGAAGCAGATTGACATTTTCTTCTGTGAAAGCCCAGAAATTGAGACAGCACAATACAGCCAGCTGCTGTCTGGGGCTGAGCCTAAGACCTCCATTTTCAAAAGTGAGTATTAATTTTGGGTATCTAATTTGAAACTCCTTAAAAGTAGCATGCTTTAAAAAGAAGTAGTAATAGATAGAAAGAGGGGGTCCCTCAATTTCTGTAAATTGGGCCTTTTCTAAGTGGCTCAAGCTACTTGCTTTGGAGTGTTTAGATCAGTCCAGTAGCAAAAGTTTTCCAAACAACTTTACTCATGAGTGAAAGTAGATGGCACAGTGTAAATACACTACGAGCAGTTGCAAAGCACCTTTTATGTCTGCTTTGTATTTGTGCTTAATCCTGAAATCATGAGTATTTTCAAGCCATATTAATAGAGAAGTAGAAGATTGGTACAGTTGAGCATTTTACTATGAAATCTTTTCTCATTTTGCATGACAAAAGCAAACAAGATTGTGTTGAATCATTTCCAAACACTTCTCCTTGAGAGCCAAATGGTTCATGAAAGCAATATTTACAATATTTTAAACATAAATATTGCAAGAAACCCAAAAAGTGCATATTTTACATTTTAAATAACTCTGCTTCATTAAGTTGGTAAGTTAATTAACTAAGGAAAATGTAGCTGACATTTATTTGAGATGTGAAAGACATTTCACATATTCTAATTTTTTTATGATATTCTGCTGTGTAATAGGAGTCCATAATTATCTGTCAAAGCCATCGACTTACCTTTTTTTTCCAAAAGCTACTCCATAATAAAGTGCCACTGTCATAATAGCTATTCTACTTTTCTCTCTGAAGTTCTTTCCCACTTGGAAGAATAATAGGTATTGAATATAATTCTATAGAATCAGCTTCTGTAAGGCTAAAACAGGTGTTTAACTGGAAAAGAATAATGTTTAAAAAGGATTAAAATTGAAACAGGAAGTATTTTGTGCCAAAAATATTGTGCTTAAGGTTGCTCATGATGTCTGAGCTGATGTTTCAGACAAAGGCTTACTTTCATTTGGGTGGAACGTTTTCTGTATCTTTTTATCGTTTCAAATACCTACACAGAAATGTTAGAAAGCCTAGCCAAATAGGTGGATACACCCTGTATTTTGGCAATTTTGTGAAAGTGACACCTGGACAAATATCTGCACAGCCTAATCTGTTAGTGGCAGTGAAAGTCAACCAGAAAGGTCAAAAATGCTGTAGACAATTGTAAAAATTTGATTTAATAATATGTTTAGCTTCAAGTTGTGGGGAAGGTTGGTTCAAAGAAATGTGATGAAAGTGGGTAGGAATTTGACAAGGTGGTAAAACGAGGAGAATCCATGGAGAAGGTCCTGGCATTGGCAGAACGTCAGTTTTGTCCCTCAGCTCCCCAGTCATGTCAACTCACCTCACAGGTGTGCCGAGGGAAAGAATACAGGGCCTACCACGGGCAGGTAGGTGCACAGCTGTGGGGCTGGGGCCTGTCATCTTCTCCTCGATAGCTTTTAATGTTTGGGGAAGCTTGTTTCTATAGAGGATGAGACCAGATTTTGGAAAATCTTACATACTTTGAAAAATACGGGGTCACTTTTCTCTGCCCAGCTCTGGTAATAGGTTCTGGCCCTTCAACATCTAGACAATGATGTGCACGAACCATTACGTTTTAAGGCACAGCAGAGCTAAAGGCAAAGGGATTGAGACAGTGTTTTTGCTTCATTACCATAAAACTCTACTTGAAGTCCATGATGAAAGGAAAACTTGGTGGCCTTAAATCCTCACTGTCTTTCTTTGATGGAGGTTCCTCTAGAGTTGGAGAGAGACTGAGGAGTATAGAACATGCCTAAATTGTCCTAGCTTCCCTGCATTGTCCTGTAGGACTCAATACTCTCTAAAATCTCAATTGTGGTTTATCCTGCTGTACCAGGATGTTCCTTTTGCACCTGAAGTGCCACTTGACTGAGCCATGATGCCACATTTTACAAAGGGATGTTTGTGAAGCAGACACGTGATTTACCACTACCTTGCACACCGTTGTAAAACCTCTTCTCTTTTAACTAAAAGAGTGTCTTTTCACATTGTAGGCAATGGGATGAAATAAGTGGTTTTGCACAAGAAATAGATTTGATTTCTTTAATAAAGACATTTACATTATTTTGCCTACTAATTGTGATATTTGGTCTGTGATGAAGAACACAGCCCAGGCTTGACGTCTGACTATATTATGCATTTTTGATTGAACTTGACTATATATATA
>NW_010141619.1:0-513 GCF_000699245.1 Pterocles gutturalis
GCGATAACAAACACCCCACAGATATGACATAAATCTGGTGGGCCAGATAGGGCTGCCTTAAGGCCACGAGCGTTGGTCTGGAGCTGTAATTAGCCCCAGTCCGTGGCCTCCAGGCGATGCTGACTCCAGCCCTGCCCTGGGCGCTTTCCCCGGGCACATACTGCACCGGCCCCAGGCATGGCACTCTTGGAGCATGTCGGTGCTCGCTGGTCCTCGGCGTGTGCACACAACAGCCCCAGTTCGGGGAACAGGGAGAGGGCGGCTGGGACTGTGCTGGGGGACCCCAGTGTGCCCCTGGGAAGGATCGCCCAGACTGGGGCTGAGCAACGCCTCTGGGTGCATCCCTGCTGAGTTGGGGTCAGAGGGTCCTGCAGTGCTGCGGTCATTGCATGGGGACAGAGGAACCGTCCCCAGCATCCTGCTGCTCTTGGTCTGCGGGGGGCTGGTGGAGGCCCCCAGGTCGGTGCTGGGTGGGAAGGGGGGGGTCTGCTTCCAGGCTGCTGTTCCCCAAGC
>NW_010141619.1:578-4382 GCF_000699245.1 Pterocles gutturalis
TGAGTGGGGGTGTGGGAGAGCTCCGGGCTCAGCAGCCGCGTGCCCGGTGAGAGACACCCACTGCCCCCGGATGCAATGGGGGAGAGGAGGAGGAAGAGGGACCAGGGCAGGGACTGTCTCTGCTTTGGACTGCACATGAGGAGCCTGGTCTCAAGTGTCATTTTAAAGAAGGTCCTTCCTGCCCAGCTGTCCCGGGCTGTGCCTCTGCCCCGTAGCCCGGCTCCGTGCCCGTTCAGGTGCCCAGAGCAGCACGGACCAGCTCTGACCCTCCCTGTGCTCTCTCCTGTGCAGGGCCTGTACATTTTCCTGGTCTATGCAATCTACAACAGCGAGGTAAGAGCTGCCCCTGGCTGGGGCTTGGTCACTTGTCACAGAAGCGGTCATTAGCAGCGGGGGGGAGCTGGGGTTGCAGGGGGTGCGCCCCCGGCGGCTGGTGGGCCAGCCGCTGCTTTTTCTCCGTGCCTTGCTGGAGGATCTCTCGCTCTGACGGAGCTGCTGGGCTCCTCTCTAACATCCGTGCTGTGCCGCAGGTGAGGAATGCCATCCAGAGGATGAAGGACAAGAAGAAAGCGCTCTCGTTCACGGTGAGTCCAGGGGAGCCCTGCTGCCCCTCCGCTCATCGGGCACCCGCAGAGGAGCGCCCCAGGTGTACGCCTGGGCTCCTTCCAGGAGATGCTGTTGGAAGGAGTCTGATTTTTCTTGTCTCATGCAGGGAGCTTGGCAAAGGCTCTCTCCCCTCTCTGCAGTCCCGCTGGACGATGCAGCCCTTGGATAATCCACAGCGGCTGGTGTACCGGGGGGCGGCTGCTGTACCGGGGTGGGGGGAGTCCAAGTCCAGGGGCCACTGTGCAGATTAAATTGTTCTTTAAAGTTGGATCTGGATCTAGCAAAGACTCACGTTGGAATTTTCCCTGTGCTGTATCTCTTCTCTGTCATTGCAGAACTGCTCTCATCCCATCAACTACTTATTGAGTCCAAGAAACACGATGTCCTGGGAGACGGGGAAACTGAGTCCTGCGGCCGAGGGTGCCTTGGCGAGCCCCGTGCAGAGAGAGCCTCCGGTGAAGAACATCACCAACAAAGGTAAGGGGGGTCGTCGTTGCTGATGGCCCGGGCTGTGTGATGAGACACATCTCAGAGCTTAAGTTTTAGCGCTTGTTCTCTTGGCACTGCGTTAACTGCAGGCTGGCTGGGCACGGGGGTCTCATTGCCCTGGTCTGCAGGCATTGCCTTCTCTTGGGGCCAGAATGCATGTTTGTGTCTTAAATGAGTTTTCTGGAGAAGGGGGATAAAGGTGGCAGCAGGAAGCAGGGCTTTAGCTTCTGGGAACAAAGGTTACGTGCTCCAGCAGTTTGTGGGTGCAGGTAACACGTTTGGTCCTTTTGCTTCGGAGGGAGATCCCTGGGGGACACAAAGCACGGAGTTTGTGGTAGGGCGTGAATATTTCTGCTCTCTAGTCTCCAACCTCATTGTGCTGCCTCACCTCCTAGGAAATTTTGGAGCCAAAATTCCCATGGGGATTTCATCAATCATGTCACCCGAGAGGCCGGTATGTAACGTCTTCTGTTGTTCTTCCCCCCTCACCCATGCCCAGAGCACGGTGGTTGCGTGGGAATGGTGTCTGATGGTCCCAGCGAGGGGCTGGGACTGAGCACGCCTGGTAGCGTTACCAGCTCTGGCACAAATTCCGTGTTTTATCCCAGAAGCTGCCTGACCCATCCATCCTGTGCACAGACTGGGGGTAACACCAGTCCCCTCGGTCCTGGGCCGTCACAGAAGGTGCTGAGCGCTGGGCAGGGAGCAGGCAGCGTGTCAGCACGGGTCCAGGCACACGGGCTGGTTGCCGAGCCAAGAAGGTTCTGATACACATCCTGCAGCTCTGGTTTATTGTTATTAGCAGCGCACTGATTTAAGTCATTTTAAAAAGTGACTCCAAGCAGAGGCTGGTATGAATCAAGGCAGGGGGATTCCCCAGGGACAGCAAATTCAAACTGGGCAGCGGGGGCTGGCTGTGCCCGCGGTGGGCGAGGGGAGGGCAGGCTGGGCTGGGCTGGGCTGCCTGCGGGAGCGGGGTGTTTAGGTGCTCCCCTAAAGCAGGGAGCAATTTAGATTTGACTGCTCTGGTACCGCTTCCCTCTCCCACTATTGAAATGATCATCAGTCCTTGTGCTCTTGACATCCAAGTGCTGTAATTTCCTCCGAATAAAATCCAGCACTACTTTATAGGAGTCTCTCGCTGAAGGATCTCTCTCTCCCTCTCTAATATTTATCCTTTGAAAACCCGTGTCACATAGACAGCTCTTATTTATCCAATAGATAATACTTCTATAGCTGGCATATCGTTTTGAAGCCACTCAATAAAATCCATATTTCCATCTCTCATGATTTATATTGCGGTTAATGCTGTTCCCACCTCGTGCTGAACGCTGGCTGGGATTCATTCGCAGGTGACGCTTGGCTCAGCCGGCCAGGTGCTGGCTGTGGGAACCGGGACCAGGGCTAAGCTCCTGGCACCGGATCCGAGCCGTGGGCCAGGGGGATTAGCCCAGGGGCTGAGTTTCCTACGGCAGGGAGCAGCAGGAGGCAGCAGATCTCCGAAATGCCAAGGCTGTGACATTTCCTAGCAGGCAAAGACGGAAAGCGCTTTGCTCTGCATGAGGGTCACTGAGGGCTTTGCTCTATCTTTGCCGCTTGGACATCCCATTTCTCATGGACTTGTTTCTGTTCTGATTAACGGGGACACGGCCAAAGCCGAGGCTGATGCTGGTGCTCTCCGGGGGAGAGGGACCAAGGGACCACGGCCCCGCTGCCCGTGCAGAGATGTGGGTGGAGGTGGTCGGGTGTGCCGGCACCCTCCGAGGGACGGGGTTTGCCGGGTGCTCATTAGTTATATAAATCCGCGCTGTTTTCTCTGCTCCCTGGCGAAATGAGTCACGGCGCTTGCTGGAGGAGCCGTGGATTCAGAATGTCACTGGCAGCTGCACAATAGTGGGGATGGAGAGAAGATGCTACTTTAAAACGTTTGAAAACACTTAAAATGACAAAACACTGAGCGAGCGAAGATACAAACACAGATGAGGTGTTCTTTGTGTTTCAGCTTTTTTAAATGTTCTTTGGTGATGTTTACTGCTGCTGGGCTGGGAGCAGGAGCTGCACACCTCAGAGCATCACCCATTGCTGCAGCACAGGGTGCAGCCGTGTGCGCACTCATTCTGCTGGGCTTCCTGGGGTCCCCAGCACAGTGTCCAGCCCCCCGGGTCACCCCAGGGCTGGAGGGGACCTGGGCAGGGCATGCGGAGCCAGGCAGCATCTCATCCCACCGGCACTGCCGAGGGGTGCGGCTGTGTCCAGGGGCATCCCTCGGGGAGCGGGATGCAGGCTGCAGTGCCTGGGTGGGTGATGGCTCAGGGGGACGGGGGGGAGCTTGGTGCTGGGGGGGCCCTGCCTGGGGCGGGGGTTGCTGGCAGTGAAGCAATCAGACCTGTACCTTCTGCTAACAAACATTCTCCCCTCTTTCAGGCTGTAGAGCTGACAGCGTTCAAATCCTCAGGTAACACTTGCCTACATCATTTTCTTTAATTTTTGTTGCTGCGAGTGCTGGTTTCTGTGGTTGCCTGGCAGTGTATGGTGATTTTTGCTCAGGCTTTAGGAAGCGGTTTGTTCCCCAGCTGCCCTGGAGGCTGCAGCCCTGGCCGGGCTGTTGGGAGCTCCGTACCCCCCAGCATAGATTTTGGGGGTGTATGAAGCCCCGGCAGCTCTGCTGATGCTGCCCACGCTGCCTCCCCCGGCGGCACTGGCTGGGGG
>NW_010141619.1:4571-5172 GCF_000699245.1 Pterocles gutturalis
CAGAAGGCGCTGGCGGGTGTTGGGGGACTCGCTCCCAAAGAAGGGGAGCTGGGGAAGGGGGCTGTTCAGACAGGGCTGGATTTAGGTGCTTAAGCGCAGCCATTTAGCTTCTTCTGTTTCAGGTTGTAGCAAGGCCAATGTCACCATGGAGGTGGGTAGAATTAAAACCCAAAATCCCTCCTAAGCCCCAGAGCTCTGCTCAGCTGCGGTGCTGGGGGGGAGGCTGGCCAGCCGTGGCTCCTGCTCCCTCCCCAGACATCTCTGAGCAAGGCCCCGGCTCCACCGGGCACGGCTGGAGCATATTTGGCTTTGTTTGTTTTACTGCCCACCGCTGAGCGCTCCCAGCACGCCCGGTGCAGCCTGTGGATGGGGTGACTCCAGCAGACAGCGCAGTGAGAAGTGCCGGGGATGGGTTGATGATGATTTTTCTGCATTGTTGTGTTTTCTTTTGTTGGAGGAAGCGGTGCATTAGCAGGTTTCTGATTTTGCTCCACATTAAGTGTCCAAGCAGGGCATGCTTAGGCTGTTTTCAAGACGATGCCACCCGGAAGCATCGCAGCTTTCCTCCCCGCAGTGGACACGCGAGCGAGGCAGGAACGGT
>NW_010141619.1:5214-5491 GCF_000699245.1 Pterocles gutturalis
GGACAGCAAGCCTCCCACCCAGCACGGGCATTTGTTCTCTGCCCCCCACTCTCACCAGCTCCAGCGTGTTTGAATCTGTCCACGTGTGATTAAACTCCAGCTGTGCAAAGAGGAGGGTTGTTTAGTTTGGTTTTGTTTTTTCAAAAGCCAGAGGACAGTGGGGATGCCGGGCTGGGCTCGGCACCGTCCCCCTCGTGCACTGGCGGATGCACCGGCCATGGGAGCAAGCGGTGGGCTCAGGGCAGCACCGTGCGCGGCCGCCCACTCTGCCAGCACC
>NW_010141620.1:0-40137 GCF_000699245.1 Pterocles gutturalis
GCGCCGGGGGGCCGAGGGGACAGGGCATGGAGCCGCCTGCTGGGAACCAGATCCTGGACCAGGAGCGGCAAGGAGGCTGTGGGTTGGAAAGGAAAGACCTAGAGGAAGACAGCACACGGAGCCAGGGCAGTGGCACCCCCAGCCCGAGGACGGAGCCGGCCAGTGGGAGCAGGGCCCTGAGGGACCCTGCCTGGGGTTGGCGATGTGGCCCCCGAGCCGGGCTTTGCAGATGCAGAACTGTCCTTTTGCAAGCCTCTCCCTTGGAAAGGCAAACAGGCATTTTGGGCAGAACCGTGCGAACATTGATGAGAACGTGCTGACAGGAGTAGGAAGAGTATTAAAATAATAAACATTGGTGTTGTTGGAAATCAACAGCAATGTTTCCCAAAGGTGTTCAAAGCCTGCATTCACATGTCCCCTTCTTGAAGAGCATGCCCCAGCTCAGTTCCCTGCCTCAAGTATCCTGACCTCTCTGATGCTTTTTACTGGGCTCTGGGATCAGCACTGACTTATAGAATTAGAAGTAAGATGGGGAATAAGAAATAAGATGGATATGTTTTTTGAAAAGGGTTAGGTGGGATAGAAGGTGTAGGGAGATTTTCTCCTCCCGACTCACGTTGTATCTGACAATGCCATGGTACAGAAGCATCTCCATTGGGAGAGGGAGATGCCCTCCCAGGGGCTTGCTCCAGGCTCTTGTGCCTGTGGGAGACCTCGCTGAGGACTCCACCCCATCCCTTTTCAATGCCAGGTCCCCCATAAAACCTCAGGCTCTGGTCACGAGGTCGGTCACTGGATCCTGGCTGAGGAGCCATAACTGGAAATCAAGCGGCAGCAGCTTTCTGAGCAACTCCTGCTCTGATCACAAATACTTGCTTGACTAGTCATTTAAAGCAACTCACGCAGAAACAGCCACAGCGCAGGATGGGCATGTACTTATGCGGAGTCACAAAAATCTGTTGGTAGGACAGTATGTGCCCTATGAGTGAGGTGCTCTCAGAAAGCAAGAGGAAGTTATGAATGTATTTGTGTTCTTGACAAGTGTCTGGCCCAGACCAGGTTGGTACAGTACCAGAGAAAACAGCATCAACAGGTTCTCTGCAGACGCGCTGCCTTCTGCCTTGTGCCTCCTGGTCTTGTCTGCATGCCTCTCTCTCTTTTCCAGGCGCTTCTAGGGTGGCTTCTCTGCATGTTCCTTGCCTTCCTTCTGCCCTGCAGTTTTGAAGGGACTGTAGACCTGAGAGTGCAATAAAGTGACCAGAACAGGGGTTTTATTTCTAAATCTTCAAAACAATGATCCTGTGTTTTGACTAAATATCAGAAAGGTGTTATTTTTAGCTCTGCATGACAAAGTTGACTTTTTAAGAATAGGGCTTTTTTTCATATTGCATCATATAAAGAACAGTTAAGTTTTCTGTGGTGGCATTTTACCTATAGCGTTAGTTTGTGAATCTCTTACTACCCTTTCTCATGGCCTAAGATGTATGTTGGGGTTTGCTGTAATGTACATTTTTTTCTGGGTAAGTTTTGTCCAGTGACTTCTGTTATCTTAGATATTGATTTAACAGTGGAGTGGTGGCTTTTTTTTTTTTTTTTCTCATCAGTTCTAGTGCCTTCCATTTACTCCAAAGTTTAATGAATTTCACTCACGTTCCTGTGGAATATTGCTGGAACACTTGTGAAGAGAGCTAAAATAAAGCAAAGTGGGCAATATTGGGTGGAGCAAAGCTCACCAGAATTTACTAGCTGTGCCAGGTGAGAACATCACTGTTGCTTAATTTAAATGTGAAGAAGAATATAACCTTCCTTTTTACTTCCCCAGTGATGCTTTGTTGTGGTATACAGATACAGAGGAGTTAGTTTTTGAAACAAGCATTATAAGGCTTAGATTCATAATGTAGTCCAATACACAATGCTTCTTCATCTTCTCTGGTTTTGGTTTTTACCATTATTTTCCACTTTAGGAAGCAATAGGAAGAGAGCTTGAGAGCTGTACTTGAACACAGATGGTATGATGGCACAGCATTTGCTGCGACTTGCTTCAAGTTTTGTTACAGAGTTCATTTTTAACATAAGCTTTAAACCTTTATTTTGTAGAATAGTTTCATTGAAATGGCAACCATCCAAAGACAGACTATACTTTTTCAGAGGTGCTTGAATATTTTGTGGTAAAGTGATGAAAAATTAACTGATACAGAGAAAAAAAAATCCTTAAAAGTGCATAAAGAATTCAGACTGGAGCATATATTAGATGAAGCAGAGGTATGTATAGCTTTTTGATATCTCCAGGAAATATAGGGGAACCTCTCGTGAAGCAGACCGCAATACTGCAGGCACTGTTAATAGTTTAGTGAAAGGAAAACATCAGCCTTTCCATTCACTCCTTTCCATTATTTCTGCTTTTGAAGTGAATGGAAGGGCTCTTGCAACAACCCTAATTACCATCGTTTTTGTTTGCTAACAGCCCCATATGTCAATACAGGCTGCACTCGCTGCACTAGTTCCTTTAAGTGGGCTATTTTTGCCAAACACCATTTCCACGCCTCTGGATTTCATGAACGCTGCCATTTGAAACAGATCCAAGGAACTAGACATTACTCACCTTTGCATATGCCGCCTCTTGAACAGATACTCTCCTGCTGTCTTCTATTCTTATATTTCCTGAACTTTTCCGCCACTGTGGAATGTTTTATTTTGTCTTGCTTATTGCAGTTTTGACCAGGGGACTTGGTTGCTTAAAAAGATAGGCTTTAAGCAGTTTCCCTTTTCTTCAAATGCATTTTCTCTACTGCTCTCCACACAGCTTTTTGTTCGATGACTTGCACTTTCACTATCTCGGGCTGTCAGGCATACTTGTCAGCAGCTGGGAGCAAAATCACATTTGTAGAGTTAGACACATTTGCATATAAAAGTGTGTATAGATATATGTATATATATGTATGTTTATTTGCATTGCTTCTCTCTTACATGAGAAGAAATTGAAACGGGGGGAGAAAATGACCCCAGATATCTTTTATTCTCCCTCTAACACATTTAGTTTGTTCTTTTTCCCTCTCTCCCATAAGTGTTTAGTTATTCCTCCCTGTGCTTAGCCATATTAGATTAAAAGTGGACGGGTAGCCAGGCAGGGTTACCCACACACTAGGAGAGGATGGGAGGATTTTTAGGGGGGTTACCCTCACACAGGCCAGGGAAGGCAGGCCAGGAAATCCGTAGGAATAACTCTTAACAGTCGGCTAATACTGGCAGGATGGGAAGGCACAATGGTGGTTACTCTTGGTGCTAATCAGGCTGCTCCTAGAACATAGGGATGTTCTGATTGACTGTTTTTTTTCCTGGGAACAGGAAAATGAGGAAAGGCAGCCTAGCAAAGGGCATTTCTCTGGAGACCAGGAGATGATTCTGCAAATCCACAGCTTGCTGGCAAAAAAAGAGAAAAGTTGGCAGCTCTGTCGTGTGCTCTCCTGCTGTCAGGAGCTACTTTTCTGAAAGCTGCTTGCTCAAAATCCTGACTGTTGTGACTCTGTTGCATGCCTTTCTGTGCTGATTCTCAGGCTACGTGATTATTCTATGTATGGGAGTATCCTTATGCAGCCTTTGTGTGCTTCTGTAGGGCTTTGAGCTTCTCCCCCCCTCTTATCAAAAGCAAGACTATTGCCACCTTTCTGGAATAAAATATTTATTAATGTTTTTAGGAATCTGTCCTGGCTGTCTGTTTGGCTGAGGGGAGACCTCATCACTCTCTACAACTACCTGAAAGGAGGGAGCAGTGAGGTGGGTGCTGCCTCTTCTCTAAAGTAATAAGTGATAGGACAAGAGGAAATGGCCTCAAGTTGCACCAGGGGAGGTTTAGGCTGGAGATTAGAAAAAAATTTCTTCACTGCAAGAGTGCTCAGGCATTGGAACAGGCTGCCCAGGGAAGTGGTGAAGTCACCATCCCTGGAAGGGGTCCAGAAATGTGTAGATGTGGTGCTTAGGGACATGGGTTAGTGGGTTGGGTGGTGTTGGGTTGGCGGTTGGACTTGATGATCCTTGAAGTCTTTTCCAACCTTAATGATTCTGTGATTCTGTGATTTCTTTCCTTGGCCACAGCCTGTGATTTACAAGCCAAACTTCAAGCTTTGCACAAGGGAATGAGATACTTCATTCCTCGCCTTTGTAGTCTGATTGTACTTTTGGATCAACAGACACCCTTTGTCCTTGGGACACTCTTGTAGGTTGACCCAACTGAGAAACTTTAATGAAGGATGGATGAACTTTAGACTTTTATTTTTTGTTCCCACCCCTCCCCCAGTGGTCTAAAACGAGCCAGATTCTGACTCTGTGTAAGGTGCCAGTGATAAAAACATATAAATTGTGGATAAGGCTGCTATTATCCATCACTGAGTGGAAAGTACTTGGAGCTGCTGGATCTCACATAGCCTTTCCCTCTGTCTCACTGAAGATGTCCTGTGAACCTTCTCTAACCTCTTTATCTGTCTGTCCATACTCTAGATTTATACAAAATGACACATTTAGCTGAAGAATCAAAGCTTCAGTGAGTCCTGCTTAAGTAATCCTGTACCTTGGCTTAAAATCCTGAAATTATTTTGGATGTAGTTTAAATATACATATTAGAGAGTTAGTGCATGATTGGAAGTGTCCCCAAGGATGATTCCTTGGATTCCATTCCTCAGCTATCAATAAAACGCAAAAGGTCTTCACAAAAATAATTTTAAAAAGTTTGCAAATGTCTTGTTGCCAAAGTGACGAGTATCCAAGAAGGATGTCAGGATACCCACTAAATAAATGGCATAGAAGTGATGAATTGGAAGTTAGCGCATTCCTTCATTCTGAAAAAAAGTGATGTAAAATGTCAACTTCCTTCACAGAATTTGTCACCAGATGAGAAGATAAATCAGCACTGCTCTTTACTTCCTACTGACCTTTCTGAGAAAGGCAGCTAGATGCTGTTCTTTCTTGTTTAGAAAAAGCTCCAGAAAGGTACGAAAGGCTTAAGTTTACACAGGTGTCATTAAAAAGCTGGGTTTAATCTAAGTAACTTTTATTTCTGGCATTTAGTGTGTGAGATGGGGGAGAACATCAGGACCTGGTGGCACTTGAAGGGCTGCAGTAACTTTCTGTGCCCAGTTAGTTGGAAGGAGGGTGTGAGAGGTCTGGGTAACTTGGCATTGCTTTGAGGGTATCTACTTTATCACGGAAAATTCAGTTTGTTTCTGTGTTGTAGACGAGTTGATTTTACAATATTAGATGCAAACTCAAAAGCTGCATGGAAGAACAAAGTTCATCATTCTTGAATAAGATTGATTAATCAGACTATTTTGAGATGCAGTTAAGGAGCGCTTTAGGGATGCTGCTGCAGTCACCAGAACCATGAAGGAATTAAATATCCCCAACCATTAGCAACAAAAAGGAGATTTAACCTGAGTGTTGGAAAAAACTTGGCTAGACAGAGGCCTGCAAGTTGAATATATATGGTTTATATATTATGTTTTCATTGTATTCTCATTCCTAACTGATTGCCCAGTGCTGAGGTATTTGTGTATCTTCCAAAGATATATTGAAAGAGGGTACCACAGATGTTTTCTTCTCCATTTCTCCCCACAGGAAGCAAGATGGATGGTGGCAAAATGGGCGTGCTTTGCCCTGGGATGCATGAAGGCAGCTGGCCACCCGCTCCGCTGGCAGCACCGATTGAACGTGGGTCCTCTGGGGCTGGAAGTACGAGTTTGAGTGAATTTAATGTGGTGATGATAAATTAGCTGTACATCGTTCTTATCCTGGTCCTCCACACAGGACCGAATTACACCCTGAATTACTGAATCCTGAGTAATTCTGTTGGTTTATAGATGAAAACAGCTCTTTTCTTTTTGCAAACAATAGCCATTGGGATTTGTGAACTTGGAATTCTTTTTCGCTTGTATTCGTTTCCGTTATGTGTAACTGCTCTTGAGTGAGCAAGATAAAACTTAAAAAGTGTTACCAAAAGTGACAGGATGTCTTGAAGCAAACTCGAGACTAACATCATTCTGTTATACCTACTTTGATTTATTTTTGGACTTATTTTTTATTTATTTGAGCTTACTAGCTAATGTTATTTTAACACTGATTGTCAGGAAAAAGGCTCCATAATGTCATTTCAAATTGGTTCTGCCACTTAATTACAGACCTTCTTGTCTTGTATGCATTTATCCTGACTTAGTTTGTCTGTTATTTTTTAAAATGTTAAATTATTTGTTTTCTTTACATTCTTTAGAAATATACAATAGCTGTGAGAGTTGAAGGCATCATAAAAATGCCAAAGTGCAAGTTACCAGCTGCACAGGGTACACCCTGAAGATTTCTGGAGGACCTCAAAAAAGAAATAGCATAGCTGCTGTAGAATATATGCAAACTCTCACTATAAACATTTGCTGTCAAAAGGATCAATGGGTAACGTATTGAACCTGTATTTTTAAAAGGTTTTAAAATCCAAGGAATTATTAATACAGTGAATTGCGCATCAGATGATCATTTGAAGTTCTACTTAAAAATGGAATGATACAGCACCTCCAAGGTCATTTTATGAGGTGGTCTAAGAAATCACAATTTCTGGAGTAGAAAAATCTGTCTCATTAATCTGTTACTGGTATCTGAGTGGTTCAATAGCAGTATGGATGAAGGAGAACTTACTAATATATTCTATTTAGATTTTCACAAGCCTTTGGTAAAATTATCATAACAGGCTACTAAAGAAATTCAGGATGTAGTTTTACAAGGAAAATTAGGCCCCTAAATACGTATTTAAGTATAAGCATTAACAGCATTTCTAACCTTGAAGGTTTTCTTAACGCAGTAGGAACTTACATTTTCCACTGGTAAAATCACTCAGTTCCCTTGATTTTGCTGCTGAGCATGTGCAAAACCATCTTGACAGCTCCAGGCTGCTAAGCCCCAGAGAAATAGATAAAATAAGCATTTTCTTGCAAGTTTACTTTCAACTGCCTGTCAACTTCAGTTTTGCATCCCAGCAACCAATTTCAACTCATTTTATTTTATACTGACTACATTTATCACAATTTATTTTATATTCTTGATAGGATATTGAAAGAGGCTCTCAGGGCCACAGATTGCTGCTGAAATGTTAGACAACATTTGGCATGAACAGGATCAGAAATTAAAAACTGGCATTTTTGAGCCTGGTTGCCTTTGAAATGAGGTTTATGAGATTGTGTTGTTTATCTCTGTACATTCAGCAATTCCCCTTAAAAACTTTGGGACCCAATTTCAACCAAATTTGAAAGATGAGCTGAAATCTCAAGATAAATAAGGTCTGTGAAAAACTGCAGCTGTACAGAGGACAAAGCGCGTAATTAAATGCCGGCGCTGTGGCAAAGGCAGGTGGAAGCCAGCCTTTATATAGCGGTTGAGAGCCGCCAGCCTGCCAGAGCATGCTCAAAGATTTTTGATTGAGCATAGCACGTGCCCTATATGGAGGGTGGGTTTCGGAAGGGAACTTGAGATTGTTATGGCAGAGGAGATTTTAGGAGGCAAAGAACATAAGTTCATGAAAACAATTAATCAAACCCCTCCTTGTTTGTTTTATTTCTCGTAGAGCAACTCAGTTCTCTTGCCCTGCCTCTTCTTCCTCTTTCCCACCCTGAACACCTTTTTTCCTCCCAGAATCTCCAGTGTCTGTTACTATCTTTGTATTCCCCTTGCTCTCCTGGCTCAGCATCAATTCCTGTAACTTAACCGGCCTAAGAATTATGTCTGATTTAGTAATGAGGTCTCAGATAGACCCTGGTGGGAGCCAGTTAATGGCTGTTTCTTCATACAAAAAGTTCAACTGGGCTGTTAGGATGTGCTTATATCAATAGCTGTAACAAAACTAATTGGTCCTGACCCCTTTCCATCCTGACTAGAAAATCTCCTGCTTTGGTATTTATACTCATCAAATATTTGTGGATTCTTATTGTGCCCCCCTGCCAGCTACCTGACGTTTTAAAGATCCAGCCGTTGTGTGGTAGGACTAGTGAATCCAGTTTAAAAACAGCTAACTAGAATGAAGCAAATTATTATTATTTATTTTAAATCTATACATTTCAAAATAGTATATCCAACCCAACAGCACAATGTTTTTAGAATATTCCTATAAGGTATGGAGGCTTACAGCTGTCCCGCAAGGTTTGTATTGCTCTAAAAAACCATGTGAGAGTCATATATTTTATAAATTAGCTTATCTGGAGAAACAAAGAAAAATGCCTTGTCTCCTTTTTGTCTTTTCTGTCAGGTTCTTCCTCAAGATGCATACCTTATCTAGCATGGAAAGTTTTTGTAGCTCTTCTCTGGTCAATTATCTAAACAGGACACAATTGAGCTGATGTCAAAACAAAGAATAGGCACATACATAGTACTGGGCTGTGATAAAAGCTGCTCTTCTGCACAGCTTCCCAGCTTGTGAAACCTGTCTAGTTTTGCGTAATAGATAAGCCCCAGGAAGTATAAAATTAGTGAGAGTGCTTGGAGTGTGCCCATGTGCCCAAGGTACAGTTTTACAGTCATTTGAAGGTCAGCGGCAAATTGGCATCTACACCCAGTCCTGCAGGATAAGGCTCTGGAGGGACAAAGCTCTCAGGCAAACGTCCCCGTCATTTGCCCGTGGCCATATGGAAAACCTGAGGCTCAACAAGGGGCTGAGATCCCACCCTGTCACTTACAAACCAGGGCCAGAGTTACCAGGTCAACCTTTCTCGTCATTTACAGCATCTTTGAAATGGAAGCCTCAAGGAAAGACTTTTGAAGAAAAAACTCCAGGCCTAAGGTCTCACGTGGCAGGTACTCTTTTTGTCCTCAACTTCTGGATTCTCATTTTCTTATTACTTAACTTTAAAATGAGGTTTCCATGAGAAGAAAGTTAAACTGCTGAAGGAGATTACCAAGTTTATGGATGCTATTATCTCTCAAATAGTTAATGTCTCACTTCTCAGTCAAACTTTTTTTTTTTTCAAACTTGGCAGGCTTCTGGCTAGGCTAATTAAGAGTGCAACTAGGCTGGAACCAGTTGATCTCTATGATACGATAAGCAGCATGCGAGCAGCAGTAATAGCAGTGGACTAACTTCAGAATGCTGTGAGTTCCTCTGAGCTTCACCAACAAACTTGTTGATCAGCTCCAGATTTTACAATGTCATTTTTCTTCTTCTTTAACAGAAAAACTGTCACCAGAGCTGGTTACAGCTCACGCCTGCAAATGCAAGAGGTTGTATGGCAACAACAGCACACAGGAAGACTCGCTAGGCCATGGGTTAACATGCGTACCAGTGCCAATTTTCAGAGAAGATGGTTGCACCAGGAAAGTTCCAAACTCAAAAGCAGAGATCGGGTGCTCTTCTAAGGAGCACAAGTGGAGGGAGAAGATTTTGGGGAAAAAACTAAACCCAGAAAACCTACTGTAGAACATGTTCCACCTGCTGTGAAAGTGAAAAGGAAGAAGGGTACTGAAAGAAGTCTGACGTGTATCTAGTTTCAGAATTTGGCTGAAGAAAAAGAAACAATAAAAATCACTACTGCAGATTAAATCCATAAATGGTCTGAAAGGATGGAAAGATCTGTACTGCATGCTGCAACTATCAGAAAAGCAATGGGGTGGGAATGTTAATAAGCAGATTGTAAGACAAGGTGGAGATTTGGAAGTGTCCAGGTCGAGCTATGGTTGACGTTCAGGCAGGAAGTTCTCAAAACGTCGTGAACTCCACGGAGCGTGCTTAAATCCACGAGGCAGTGTGGTATGTGCTACAGCTGCTTGGCACTGAACAAGAAGCTCTCCTCCAAACTATTTATTTTGTCCGTCTCCTGCAGATAGCTGGTGATGAGGCAAACACAGGTGTTCTTTTTCTGATTAAACTTCTAAGCTCTTGGTGCACACACGTTTGATCTGCAATATCACACCTACCCCTCAAACTTGGGGAAGACTTTTCCTGCGGATTCTCGGGTAACAAGCTAGGCTGACATACGTGTACCTCAGCTGTAAATTGAGAAGCCTTTCCTGGCACTTGTGCAGCATGCCACTCCCAGGAAGATTTGGGAGTTTGCTGGGCATGTCCTGCCCCCTCTCATGCGGTCCCTGGCACCACGCCGACATTCACAGAACACTTCATATCTCCAGCATATCACCTCTCCAAGTAAATAAGGCACAGCAGCTCAAAAGATGTTCAGAGGGCTCCTGGATACGTTTATTTGGATATATCCGGCATTGAAGTGCCCTTTTTCTGTGCCTGGGTGCTTTGCCACCAACCAAAAATTCCACCCTCCCCGCCATGATCTCCCTCCCACAGCCCAGCCTTGCTGGTGATTTTGGCCTGCTCCTCCCTTCCCCAGCAAGCTTCTTGCTCTGACAAATTCTCCCTTGGCAACAACAGCTCCTGCTGGGTTCCTCCCAGTCTGTGGTCATGGCTACTGGGGTGTGAAGCGTTCAGCCCACCTGAGTCAGAAATGCTCGGCAGCTCTGCTGACAGCATAACAAAGAGCAAGTCATCAGCGGAATTGTGCCCAGCCTGGGCTGTCTCACCAGAAAGGGCTGGATGTGAGAATACCTGGCCTGAATGCTGCAAACTTGCAAATTATTTTTTTTCGTCTCTAACAGCCTGCAAGCTGCTTCAAAGTTATGAATCCATCCTGCACGTAATTTAAAAGTGCATTTTTTTTCAGAGGAAAAAAAGTTGCAAAAATAAAAAAATGTTTCACTACCTAGAAACGAGCCTGTGTTATGTTTTGGGAGTGGAAAAGAATTCCCAAATTAGGTTAAAAAAATACACAGGGTATTATTTTGATTACAGTTGTTCTAACTGAATATTTTTACAGATCTGAAAATGTTCAAAGGAATTTAAAAATAAAGGAGGCACATATTTTCTTTTTTGCTCCTAGGGCTACATCCTATCTCCATGTTTGCTAGAGATGCTTTCTCTGCTTCTTTCATACTAAGCTTCCCAAGTAAGATATTGTTTTTCTTTGTTTTTTTGGGGGGGAAGGTTTTCAATCAATCTGAATGAAACACTTTGAGAGAAGGCTGGCTGCTGAGCCCACAAAACCACTGATACAGTACCAGTGTTTGTGAGGAGTGGAGCATTAGTGGGGCCTTGTTCTGTGACCTAGTGGGGGGCATCTTTGCTGGACCAAGTGCATGTCCTTGTCTTGTGTCACACCTGTCGCATCCTCTTTGCAGCACACATTCCTTACGGTCGAGTTAGTGACCCCGTACAGCTGGCTGCCTGCAATGCCCAAGGGAATGTCTTTTATCAGGCTGGGGGGCATTACCATATGGTTTCCTTGTGGAGATGAAAATGGCAGGTTTCTGCATGTGTTTGTTTCTTTGCATTTTTTTTTTCTGATGATTAAGTAAGTCAAGGTCTGATTTGTTATCTATAGGGTGGTTTCGGTCTTTCACCATACTGCTTACTGCTGCAAGGAAGGTGCTAGGGAACCCTGATACTCCTGGGAAAGGTAATCAGAGTTTATTTATTTCCCACAGTAATAATAACCAGATAAGACACAGAAGTAGTCCTTGGGCCAGCAGACCAGCAGGCTGTGATTGCTCTCAGGATCAATGTTCTCTCATTAATTTTTTGGATGAGTATGACAAATTTTTAGCAGGAACTAAAGGTTCTCTTGTGGAGCTGATAGCCAGAGTGTGCCCTGAAGAAATGAGTTTGTCTTCTCTCAGGTCGAGGAGTGAATTCACTGTGTGTCCTGGGTGAGCGCTCTTCCCAGTGAAGTGCTGGGTTAAAGCGGTAGGCAAGAGAAGGTAGGCAACTTCGCTCACTGCTTGAAAGGAAAACATGATACCTGCTTGCTCTTCTCCCAGCTCCATCTTCAGAAGAAGCAACTGGCTCTTAACTGCTGGCAAGGAGAGATGAAGATGCACACTGGAGAGACAGCGCAGGGGATCTGGAGGCCAGGCTGGTGCATGCTGGAGCAACAGTGTTTTCAGGAGATGACTGGCGTGGCTCTGGTGGGGCTGTGTCGTACCCAGCAAGCCAAAGGCATCCTGCTGCGCAGGCAGAGAGCCTGTCCTCTGGGAAGTACCAAAATCTTGCTAGAGCTTGATAGGAGGTGGGTGGGGAGGGAAGGCAGGTTTCCACGTTTCGCACTGAAATGACATGTGTATTTACAAGCTTCTGTGTTCATGGTCTTTCTTCCTGTGCTCTGTATGAACAGGAGTCAGTCCCAGTTCGAAGGCAGCTGCATATGGGATGGGCTGTGGGTTGTTATTTCCATAACACTTGTGTGTGAAGATGCCAACCTGTTCTGAGACCCAGTTAGGCTATAAGCACAGCAAGCTGGAATCCCTTAGAGAAACAGAAAGATAGATGACTTGCCTGCAGTCAAACATAAGTCAGTGGCAAAAATAGTACCTGGTTGCTGGACTGAAAAACCAGCATGGAATCAGCCTGGCTTGTCCTGTGCTTCCTGCAGCTCGCAGAGGGATGGGAATATGCTGGGCTGAATTGGGATCTGTTAGACCTAATTGAGCCTTAATTAAAGTAATGAAGATCACAGGCACAATCAAATTTCAAAACAAAGAGATTTAGCAAGATTAGTCTGTTAAAACTGTACAGATGATGCCATTAATCTTGCAGGAGGTCCAACATGAATGATACGATATCTAGCCAGCTGGGAAGGCAGCAGACTGGAGGTAATATCGGGTTCCCAGCATGAAGAGTAAGGAGGTAGATGAATTTTCCCATTCCATTTTACAGCTTTATTTTTAGACAAGAGCAAAATACTGAACATACCAAAACCTGTGTATGTGTGCACATATAACATAGGTGTGATGCCTGTGAGTCACACAAACCTGCGGACTTCAGGGAGTTCACAGCTTGAAATGCTTGGTGAATTATATATACTTCTGTACTTCCCATTTATTTTTTAAAGAGTTATTCTGTTATTTATAGCAACTTTAGCACTGAGGAAGCTGGCTTTGACTGACAACTCCGGGAACAGAAGTTATTCTTTGTCCGTAAAACAGGTACAGCACTTTGGGCCCCACGCTCATTCCTTTCCTGGCCTCTCCAGCGATCCCATCGTCACTCTTATCGATGGTAATGCATTTATGACACTTTGTCATTTGTGAGAAGAACCTGCTGTGTTGTTCACATGAAGCCAGGCTCCCACCTTGGAAACCCAGAGCTGGCAGAAGGTCCTGGAGCCCAGGCGCAAAGGCATGGGGAGGGCGTGCTGCAAAACACCCCCAAGTTGTTTGCTGGAGGCAGAGCATGGGGAGGAACAATATGTAGCTGTTGATAACGGAAAAGAATACAAATGTGACCAAAAGCCTAGCCTGCAGTTCACAGGTAAAATGATTTTACCAGAAAAGGAAATTCTTTTTAAAAAGCCAAAGAACAAAGACATTTGAGGCCTCCTCTGGGAAATAAGATGAGCAATCTAAACTGTGGGTTTTCTTTGTATAATCGACACTGTATTCCTGGAGGGATCTTTTTATTTGGTTCTTTGCTCTCTCGACAATGTACACAAGCTGCAGTACGGAAAATAGAGATAGAGAGAGATAACACTGTACCAAGAGAATTTAATTAATAAGTCCTTGTGGGACTGTGGGTGACTATGGAAAGAATGGAGGAAGATGAGCAAAAAGAAATCCTCCCAATGTCTGAATGTATTAAATATTTCATGGAAAGAGAGCAAAAAGAGGCACCAAAATGAGTTTATAATTCTTGGAAAACCTAAAAAGAATATTAGGCAATGTATTCTCTTTTCTCTTTCAATCTTTCTTTAGACAAACTTTATACTGCACCACTTTCAAGGAGGAGAATTTGGGCCAGGGATTTAGCAACAGACATCTGAAGACCTCGGAAAAAGCAAGGGAGGGGGGGAAAGGAAAGACTTACTCTCTTTTTTAACAGCCACCACCTTTTACAGTTCTTCAGGAGACACATGTGAAGTCCTGCATGGGTGGATGCCACACACCCCGAGACACAAGTGCTACCCATTGCTTCACAGCAGGCAGCGGAGAGACAGCATCAGTGCTGCTTAATTTCAGGCTGGCCGAGGAACAAAAGATTTTTGGCATACTGATCTTGACCTCTGACTTCTGTCCTATCAGCTGTTACTTCCCCGTGCCCTTGGGCTGGCTGAATTCGCTCTTGCTGATGGCCTTTGTATAGTTCCCTGCCCTGGTACTTGTGTAGAAGTTGGGCTTTTAGGTCTTTGGGAAGATTTTGGAATTGCAGATTAAAATTACATATCCTTGCTTTTATTAGAAGCTTTGCTGAGGACCAGAAGTTGCTGGAAGCCTGATATTCTCCACCATTTACTGGCTGTGAATGATGTAGATACTCATATTTTTAATCTCCTTTCATTTAGTTGTGTGTGCAGGACCTCTGTCGTGGCCAGCAGGGAACTCTCCCCTGGGTACAGAGAGGCAATTCAGCGTCTGTGCCAACCCTGGCTTGTTGAAAGCCTGGCAGCTCTTGACAAACAAAGCCTAGAGATGTTGCTATTAAAAGCATTTATTGAATAAATCCATATGTGACAAAGCGATAGCTGCAAAAAAGCAGTGGAATTGTTTTTTAACGGATAAATCTTATTTGAAAGGTAAAGCTGAGCTGTGAAAGCTCCGAGAACAGTCACCTGAGGATAGAGCTTTGAGCAACGTGGGAAAAATTAGAACCACGATGAACAATGTAGAGGATAATAGATTTGAGAACATGTCTGCTTTGAGTGGGAGCTTTTATGTAAAGAAAAGAGAGGATAAGCCTGGATTTAACTTTGGTATTTGAATGCTCTCACAAATAGAGATAGAAGAACAAACCCTCGTTCCCTTTAGCAAGCCGCCAGCAGCTAGAAACAAGAGGACCCTGTTCAGCAGACTGCAGACAGGTCCTGTGGGCAGGCTCTGACCTCCCAGCGAGCCACACAACTGACCTGCAAGGCCCCCAGGTCTGCCTGTGCACCTTGGCTGTGTGTCGCACCAGCCCGTCAGCCTGTGCACAGCTGGAGGGAGGCAGGGTGCTGAGCTCCCGCGGTTGAAATCTCCCAATGGGGGGGAGCAGAGGAGCAGCGGTTGTGTAAAGGCTGTTGCAACAACTGAAGAGCAGCTCTGCTGGAAATCCAGAATTGCCATGGGAGAGGATCCTGTTTCTCTGTCTCTCTGCTTAAAGTGTCTTTGCTTTGGCCTTGCTTGGGTGATAAGAACTTGCTCTAGAAACAAAAAAATAAGAAAAAAAAAAAAAAGGGATCATTCTTTAAAAAGAGGCATCTGGACAGTATTTAGCCACAAAAATAAACCAACATTGGTTATCTGAATTGTTTCATAGGATGTTGAAAAGAATCTGTCATGATGGGCTTTTGGCAGGTGATCGCTGAGAATGGATATTTCCCGATGAGGGATGGGGAGCGCTTGATTGGAACTGGCAGAGGCAGATGACCTAGAGGCGCAAAATAGCCTCTCTGGGAATGAGCAGTCTCCAGCAGGGACAGACGGCTGCTGGGACTGCTGCTGACAGACATGAGTGCAGTATGGAAACGCTCAAAACTAATTCATGAATTTCTTGGCACACATAATGTCCACGTTAGGGAAATGTTTTACATCACTTGAGAGATGGTCTAGCTTGTCCAGTCTCTTCAAAGAGATTATTGGAGAAGCTATGAAAAGACCCTATCAGGATTATAAAGGTTTACTGGAAGATCAGATAGAAATGAAAGGGAGGACAGAAAAATGTTATGGAACAATGAAAACAAATAACATCTGAAAACATAACATCAGAACTGATCCTGCAGAGAACACCGGGATGAATACCACATGCAAACTCATACTCAAGAAGATATTCAGGAAGTAATGAATTCAATCTAGCAAGGAACAGATTTTTCAAAATCAGACATAGGAAAACAGTCAGAAGCACCTACTATGTTTGGAATATTACACATGCAGGTGCAAGTGCCCAGTTTAGAAATGATTCTGTTACATGCCTGCTCACAGTCTAGGAGCAAGTGGATGTTTGTGTGCACCTATTGCTGTAAATCAGTCTCATCGCCTATTAATATCTTGCTTTTGGAAATGTCAGTATTTTCTGGGAAAAAAAAAAACTCCTCTCTTCAGTTTCTTCCCAAAATAAGATTCCTAATGTTGGTAAAATTGTAGAGCTTTTATTTCAAGGTAGATCTACACTGGCTTTTCTGTAATAGCAGTTTTCCCATCTACTGCTTCCCCAGGTAGTTGTGGTAGAGCTGTGGTATATCATCAGTGTCATGTGCTCAGTGCTTGCAAATAATCTTTTTATTAGAAAACATCTTAGTAAAAAAAAAAACATTTTCCAAAATTTGGGCTATTTAAAATTTCAGAAGTGTCTAGGATCCTTAATTTCTACCTTACTCTTAAGAAAAAAAAAAAAAAAAAAAAGGCAAAAGAACCCAGTTCAACACCTTATCCAGGGGAGAATAGCTAGAAAATGGAAAACAGAAGCACACTGTATTTAATTCACATGTAAAATTCCCCCTTTGCATTACAAGTGAGCCAGGGTACCACTGCTATGTTCCAGTCCCAAACTAAAGTAGCCAGAATCCCATGTAAATAAAAGTCCATCTTTGCTGTCTTGTCTTCTTTCCTCCTTTGCCTGATGGTTCTGTTGTTCTGGGGATGAACGTGGGATTTTCTGCTCCCTGACAACCTTCTGATGGTTTCTGTCTCTGGAGGAGAGGCCTTAACCCCAGATATCTTGCAAAATCCCACCACTGGGAAGAGTGAGATGGCTCTGTGATATAGAATAGAATAGAATAGAATAGTTCAGTTGGAAGGGACAATGATCATCTAGTCCAACCAGATATTTGGTGTTTGCCAAGCCTCCTGCAGGGACAGGATAGCGTTTTGCCATGAAGCGCAGATGTGCTGCAGGTGCAGACCCGCAGCTCCCCAGGGGAATGTATGCTGCCACGCACACCCCACGCAGGGTGAGCGCTGGGCACGGGCAGGATGGGTGTGGGACAGCAGGCTGTCACAGCAGCACGGTGCCTCAGCCCTGGGAGACCAGGCTTGCAGCTGCAGCAGCCAGCAGAGGAGTGCAGCCAGCCGGGGCAGCAGTTGCTGTTAGGGGTAAAGGGAGGGCCCCATCCTGCAACAGCACTTCTCCCTTCACCCTTCCTATCTCTGCAGCAGAGGCAGCGGTAACAAGCCTGGTTTTCCGTCACAGTGCTGCCCTTCCTTCCCCTTTCCTGTGGCAGGAGAAACCCAGCCCTGGCCCCTTGTCCTCAGTGTTCAGTGCCACCAGCTCTTCTGAGGAGCCTTCAGCTGGCTCTGCCCAGATTTCCCCGGAACAGAAGGCTGCGTTTGAAGCTGGGGACTCACAGCAGCCTATGGTCCTAAGGCAGTACACAGGAAAGGTGTGAACGTGTCCATCGTGAGTTCTTAGGGAAAAGTCAGATGCTTCTGCTAAATTAGGATTCAGAGCTTGCAGTCTGGTTTTGCACCAGCAGAATAGCCTGATGGATGAGATGAGGTTGGTGAAACCAGAGAGCTTGACCCACCTCAGCCTGCAGGGATCTGGATGCACATATCCTTTGGGAAAAATGTAACCACCAAACTGCGCTGCCACCCATCTAGCAAAACCAGATCTCTTCACTGAGGAGCTGCTGCCTTGGCTTCCCAGCCCTTTGCTGCTTCTTTCTGAGGGAATTGAGGCCATTTGCTGCAGCCTTGAACCTGTACTATGAACTAGGGACTCAGATGCCTTTGAAATCACTTTGAGCCTTGCATTGCTCTATTTCTCCCAACAATTCCCATTTGTATACTGTGACATTTTAAGTCTCTCAGACCCTGGAAGCGGAACGGCTGGGCAATTATAAACCACATTTGTTGTTCAGCTTGCGCCCCCCTCCCGTGAACTGAACCGTGAAAACGGAGCTCATGTCGGCTCTGCACTTGTGACCAGGCAGCACCATTTATAAAGCTCTGGGATGAGGCTTTATGGCCCGTCCGCAGAGATGGATGCAGAACTCCTGCGGTGCACAAGGCTTGATATTCAAATAGTCAGTCTGAGCTCCAGATTCTTCCTTCCACAAGACCAAAAAGGCTTCTCAGCAGAGAAGGGCTGAGCTGAATTTCCCATCCAAAAATCCTGCTTGGATCTCTGTTTGCAGACTCCCTTTCTTTTTGGCCTCTGCACAAGGGAGGGCACTGTATAAACATTATTTATTATCCCCCTCCCTGGCAACAGAGTGTGACCGGTTATAATAATCCATTGTGTTTCTTAAACACCTTATAACTGATTTCCTAGCCCTTGGCAAACATTAGGACTTCAGCCTCGCACGTTCTGGTCAAGAAGGTCTTATCCCTGGGTTATGGGTGGGAAACTGAGGCACAAAGGTGTGAAATGGCCACTGGGATCTCTGACTGCTGTGCAAAGTGGATCCAGATGTGATGCATTCCCAGCCTCAGGTCTGTGCCAGCCCTCTAGTAACAGGGCCAGCAGGAAGAGACGAGTATGAAGGATTCTGCCATCCCAACAATAGCACAATTTGCCAGCTTTTGCACAGACACAGGGACCTCTAAGAAGGGCTGATGGGTTGCAGGGGCTGGGGCCTGTATCACCTTCCATCACCGTTGCTCTGGGGCAGTGACTGCTGGCAGAGCTGGGTGCTCAGGTAGGGACAAAAAATCCAAACAGCCATTGCCGAATTGCCTGGTGTTTTCTGTCAAAAGACCTTGACATGACCCAGAAGATAGGTTTCTAACAGAGCCAATTCCTTCTCAACCTCAGAGGCATCCTTCCTTCCCTGTTGCCTCTGTGTCACTCGTTTTGATAGCTGTGATATTTTTCCAACACGAAATAAACACAAGTAATATAAATTTCCCCTCCCAGCTCTCAAGTTTATCTAACCCAAACATTTTTAGGAGCTTGATAATAGAGAAGAATGCCAGCTTCAAAATAATAACTTTTAAAGTTGGGTAAAAAATTAAAATAAATTAAAAATAGATATTAAATTTGAGAGAGGCTGCAAAAAGTTCTGTTGGAACTTGGAGGAGTTTCAAGTGTTATTTTTAACCATAGACATTTAGCTCTTATGGGAAACAAAACTTAGAAGGACAGATATAATTAGGTCAGATATTGAGAAACTTATTACGCTTTGCTACAGATGATCCCAGGAGAATGTAACTTAAGCCCTTTTTTTTGTATTAAGATTCAGTCGTGGTTCTTCACTTTTTAATGTAGAATTCTGTTCAAAGAATGAAATAAATTAGGATAGAAATATGCTTTGTGTTACTAACTGCTTCAGCATGTGAAGCAATGAATGTTTGACGAGAAATCTGAGGACAGAAGGCAAGATTTTTATTTCATTTTGTACCAAACTCCATAACATTATGCTAGCATCTGTGCCTGCTTTTGTTCACTGTGTAGATACAATTGATATACTGATGATACTGGTATCTCCTGGGATTATCTGATGCTTGGCATCTCCAAAGCACCACTGTGCAAATATTAACTACTCCTTGCAGTGTGATTACAACATAGACATTATTCATATTACAAGTGGGGAAACTGAGGCAAAGAGCACCAGTTGTTTGATCAGCACTCAGTCTGTTTCACAGCCGCAGTCAGGACTCAAGAACTTCTGCCTTCTGCTCCCCCTGCTTCTGCAGAGAAGGATGCATTTCATATGTCACCAGAGGAGAAAAGCCTTTATCAAAAGAAATGAGCCAGTAGGTGGCTGATAGAGAGTACTGCTAACACATGGATCTGTCATTACTCACAGCATTTATCATGCCTGTTACTGTGAGGCACACTGTTCTTTAAGGTGGGTGTGGGATTTGAGGGTTTTCCTATCAGCTACGGTGATCTGGGGAGGGAGTCTTGGTGAGTGGCCTGAAGGGAGGTATTGCACACCATCCATTGTAAGGTCTGCTCAGAGAGAGGTAGAAGTGGACTGGAGTCGCGCTAGGCAGGCCCTGGATACCAGGTTTTCCTGGCACAGCCCCACTGGCTCCGGAGTAGGAAAAACAATATTCTTACTGACAAAGGCTTGCCAGCACCTCTCCTGGAACCCACAGCCAAAGCAGACACAACCCATACAGACGAAAGAGCCTTTTGGCTAGATAGCTTGAATTTTTCAGGGAGATGGTTTAACTGTGTCAGCAACAGGTCTCCATTGCTAGTATAAAATAAAATATTTCTCCAGCTAGCAGGGGATTTGTGTGTATAGTTATTAGCAAAGCGTCTGTGGTGTAGGATCAAAATGCAAATATCTGCAATGACTGGAGTATGTGGATCAGGGATTTGGGTCAGACCCTTCATTACAGGTGAATGAAACAGAACGAGTCTCTTCTTGCTGCTAGACCATGTCCAGGCCAGGAGTGGTGGTAAATCTGAACAGGTTTATCTTGAATCCTTCTTGAGTCTGAAGTGAAGATTGTCCAGATGCAGTGGCAGGACCATCTAGACCTAAGCACATTCAAGACAAGTTGATCCATCTGGTGTTAACATGGAGCAGCACTCCATACCTGACGTAGCATTGGAGGAACATAAGATGAACCAGGAAACAGAATACATCAGTATTTCTTATAATATTTTTGAAAAGCATAGGTGGAAGCAAAGCATGTGAGTTCCTATGGTAAGTAAAAACCTCATGCTTGAAATCTTGATCAAGACAAAGTGGTGGAAGTTAACTTACACCGGTGCTGCATTTGGAAGCATGTATCTGTGGCAACGTGACAGTGTCATCAATCCCACTGTTGCCAATATTGAGGAGTTTACTTGCTTTCTATACTTGTAAATGGTAGAGATTGAAGTCAAAGTTCCCCTGTCTGCCACAGGAGGTATTAAGACTGATGAGCAGTTCCAAATTATTGCCAGTGACCGCAAGGTAGTGATGTTGCTCCCCACCTTCAAGGTAATAAGTGGCATCAAGCTATGGCAATAATTTCCTGGAATAAACACTGTACTCTTACTTTCTAATGTAAATTGTACTCTTATTGATGCAATAAACTGCAACTGTTTC
This sequence comes from Pterocles gutturalis, assembly GCF_000699245.1. NCBI lineage: Eukaryota > Metazoa > Chordata > Aves > Pterocliformes > Pteroclidae > Pterocles > Pterocles gutturalis. The sequence continues at coordinate 20,982 of NW_010141620.1, forward strand.
TTCAGGCTGTGGAAGACTTCCAGTAAGTGATAAGAGCCTCAGTCACGTAATTCTGTTGGGTGCTAGATCCTCACAGTGCTTGCTGAGCTTGCAACAGGGGCCATGCAAAAGAAACACATTCCCTGTCTGCAGCATATGAACTGTATAGCAAGTTTGGTTTTTTCCGCGTGGCTCAAGCAGAGCTTGGTTGTTGTGTCTCAAACCTACCACTTCCTACGTGCAATGGCAGAACCTCACTGCCCTGAGAAGCTCGAATCAGCTGAGTTGTCACTAAAAGCCCAGACATAGCCGTTCCAAGATTGTGCCTGTTAGGGATGGTGCTTCTTGGTAGTTTCCAGACAATAAATTGACTTAAATTAAAGCTTATTAAGATTAATACTGTCTGAGAATATGTGTGCCTTCCTATGCTGAGTAACTCTGCAGCCACACTTCTACAATATTCCTTTCGTAACTGCTGCTTCTCTGCATTTCTGTTAAACTCTCAGTCATCTGTCAAGTCTATCTCAAGCCTTGTCAAGCCTTGCATAGTTCTGCCAAGAGAGTAAATTTCCTTACTCAGGGTACCTTGGCTAAAGAAGCTTGGTTGGGGTTTTTTGGTTGGTTGGTTGATTTGGTTTTTTTTTTGCTGAGGGAGCTGGTTTTACTTGTCTCAATCAGAAAAACCTGTCCCAACAAAATTACTTTTTTGCTTCTGTACCAAGAATCAACTTTTCCCAGCATACAAATATCATTCGGATGTGTAACGTTGCACTAACGACTGGTGTAGCAGTAACAGCTCTCTCTTGACACAATGGTCGAGCTCTGAATTTGACATTTGAGTGTTCCCTGCTGTAGGCAATAGCTCCTGCATCTCTAGAGTAGCAGCAGGGAAGCAGACTATGCAGAAAGCAAACTCTCCTTTAGGTTTTAGGATGTTCAGCTAAAAGATATTATCAGGCAAATGTGGAACTTCATGCTTAGGCTTTGACAGGGGAAATTGTATTTCTTTGAATCCTTGAAACATCATATATCTCTGTTAGTATTCAAGGCAACCAGTAGGATGGCTACTTGCCTTTTTTATTTTTCAGAGGAAAGCAAAACCAAATTCTTCCTGGTTTGATACCAGAGAGGCACTGTCTACTTGAAATAGAGACAGTTTTTGAAAATGAGTTAAAAGTCATCTCCTTGCCAATTTTTGTGGGTGTTCATCCTGCCTGGGTAGCAAGAAAAATCCTGCAGGGGATCTCATGAATGTCAGTGCAAGCAGGTAATGAAGAGCTAAGTCCCTGCTAAATTTCTTTCTTCCTTCCTTTAAGGAGGAGGAGGAGAGGGGAAGGCAGATGGTAACTCTTCACTGGAGCACTGCGCGTATGTCTGTTATTGAAGCTTTACCTCTATAGAATTGATGTGTTTGACTAAAGAATTACATCCTTGCTGCAGAAAACAGAAGCAAGACATCAGCATGTTCCCTGACTGCATTCCTCTGGGCTAGGGAAAAGTACTAGGGAAAGCAGGGAGAGGAGAGAGGAGGAGCTGCTCACTGCAGAGAGCACTCCCAGCTAGAGGAGAAAATGTCAGGACTACTGCCAACCTGCTGAGTGAAAGGTGTTGGGGAGAGTTGTTCAGATTTACCAATTGAGGTGATTTATTGTGCTTTTCTTTCATCACCCTCCAAAGATGTTATGTCTGTTTAAATACATTTTTTGCTTTATTGCTCACAGTTGGAGATGTTTCACACAATGAGGCCCAGGTAATATAATGCAGTTTCCCAGATTTCTCCATGGAAGTTCAAAATAATGCTTAAGTGTTTTCTTTTTTTTTGCAAAGACTGTCTAAAAATTGAACCCAACCCCTGCTTCATCAGTCAGTTTGTGGCAGAACAGTAGGAAGCCTGTCTCAACTTGGACTTTATAGCTACATTAAAATACATATTTTTTTCACAATAAAAACAGCCTAGGACTATGGCTTCTCAGAAAAAGAAGAAAGTATTTAAACCACTGTTAAAGTAATTTTGGTCAGTAGTCTCTGATCACGTTCTAGGGAAGACAAAGAAGTGCATCCTCTTAAATCCAAGGGAAATATTTCCTGTATTTGGGGGACATAAGCTGTTTCTGCCTCAGCCAGCTGGGGAGTTGGGAGTCCACCATGTTGTGGGGAGGAGAGGATGGTAAAAACATATTTAAAGTCTATGCTGAATGTGCTGAATTCAGCAGTCACCTTTCTGAAAATATTTTATTCCAAAAGGTTCGAAATGAAACCTTTGGTTTTTTTTCAAATCTAAAAGCATTTTGAAGTTTTACCCACACCTAATGTAGCAAAATGCAGCCTGTCTCCCCAGATAAAACACAGCACCTTCTGTCCTGATGCCTGGCCTTTTGTTTCTTGGATGGTTTTCACTCCCTCCACTTCAGCCAGAGGGTTGACAAGCTCTCGATCCAGGTCAGCCACAGACCTTACGGGTCTTTATTTCATCACGTGAATGCAAGACGTGGGTGGTTTGTGAAGCTGAGCAAAATGGAGGATTTTTGCCCACGTTGGTGCCCTTGGGACACACCCCGAGCAGAGAGCCTGTCGTCAGGGGAGGGCTTCGGGAGCCATAATTAGCATCTCAGTTGGGTGCTGGTTAATTGGTGACCTGAGCCTTGAAGAACAGCGTTGTGGCCAGGGCCAGCCCCGAGAGGGAGGCCTGGTGGGCTGCCATGGCTGCTCCGGGGCAGGGAGGCGGGCAGGGCCCTGCCGCCATCTTAGGGCAGTGCCAGGGGCTGGTGCAGCCGGCGGGCACCAGGACACGGCAGGCCAGGATGGTGGCTGAAGGTTGCCCCTTGGCAAAGGAGGAGGTGGTGGCCATCCTTAGAAGGGCACTGAGCAAAATAGCTGGCTGAACGGGGCATGACACCCCGTTAGGTGGTGGTTAGTGGTGACAGGAGGGACCCGGTCCCGAGGAACGATAGGCTGCAGGGTTCAGAGGCCTCTGGGGAGCGGAGGAAAGCGTGTGCCTTGCTTGTCTAACTAGCCTTGGCACATGTGTGAGGACCTGTCCCTTGCTCCTCCTCGTATGTATGGGAGAAAGATGTAAAATGACTGTTTTCAAATTGCTGTCATGCATGCAAGGAAAGTGTTCCTCCTCCTTTCCTCTACCTCGTCTTGTATTACTGGTGTTGCTCTCTCCCTACAGAAGTATACGGGAGTTTTCCAGCAAACTGTGGGCAGAGGTAGCTGGGGAAAGCCACAGCATCCAAAGAGCAAAGGCAAGTCACTCCTGCCACCCACCTGTGTCACACCTGCCACCCCATTGCTGCGGGGAGGCTGCTTTACCTTTCCATGGCGGGAACATGCAGAGGTGGTAACAAACCCACCCACTGTTCCCATCACCTCTGTCCTCCACATGCCCTGGCCCCTAAGGGCCCATTCAGCACCTTTGGCACTGGTTTAATGGCAAATAATGCCAGCAGGTGTCACCTCCATGGGACACTCCATGAACATGCAGCAGAACCATGGCATGAGCACCAAGGAGGATTTTATCCTAGGGAAGCAAACAAAAGTCTAATAAAGAGCGTAATCATTATGCTTAGCTGCTGTCAAACAGTCACTAGAGTCTAGTTTCAGGACAGATCCGATTCCCATCACCGCAGAAGATACACGTCGCGCTGGAAAAAGGTGGGCAGCCGATGTCTTCAAGGTGGCATTTCTATCGGTTTGACTGCCCTGCTCCTGTCCTGGAACTGGGGCTTTGAACTCTCCTGCAGCAGTGTGCCTTTCAGGTGGTGAGGAGCAGCTGTGAGTCTCCCAGCCGCTGGGCTGGAGCCAGGCATGCTGCAGCTGAAGGGGATACGGGCAGGACTGGGCTATCTTAGGTGTGAGACCCAGGAGCAACAAAAAGCTACCTTTTCATGCACCTTCACCTTGCTTTCTCATCCTACTCTGAGCCAAGGACATGAAAGGTGAAGAAAAGAAGTCCTGCAGTTGTCTCGTTGCTTCAGTTTTATGATTTCAGAAAAACAACAATTCTTTATTTAATTCTGACTATGGTGCAATTGAATTCTTCTGCTTTTGTATGTATCATGCTGCATACAAAGTCCTCAAAATCCTTGCCTGTTTCTTTCTGTTGGACATAGGTAAAGAAGATGCAGGGCAGTCCCAATGAATAAACACGCAGCTAGCGTGACCCATTGCTTCTCCTGAGATCTCAGCAACACACACAGCAGTTGTGAATGCCTATCCTGCTTTACATTCAACCCCTAGCTTATTCTGGAATAACTTTCACATGTAGACAAGCCAGGACAAGGCTGCAGTGCTAACCCACCCTGTCTTTCTGTCTTCAGGAATTCTCCTGTGGGAAGGGAATGCTTTATTTCCTCTTTAAAGCAATAATTCATCCCAGCATCTTCCCACAGCTGCACAAAAGGGGGGAGACAAGACACCAGGATTTGTGCAAAATGAGATGGGCTGGAACAGGAATGAGAAAATCAAAATCCCATCGTGTGAAGGTCCCACCTATCATTGTAAGATGGATCCAAACCAGAATGCTGAATGCAACTCCTCTGTAATGCCAGGGAAATTCAAATCCAGGTCTAACTTAGAAACCTAGGAATGAGAGGTCAGGTAATATGACACTTCCCCTCCGGATGGCTGTGCGAAAGAATGCAGGAAGAAGGAAAAATTAACCCTGTCTGCATGCAAAGTGAGCCATGTCCCTCCCTTGCTCAAATCCTGGGGGAAAGACTCCTTTTGCATGTTCGAGATTTGAACATTATTCCTGTGCCCCAGGCAAGAAAGGGCACAACAGAGTTCTAATGACTGGGATCTAGGGGAATGTGGAGTTCATTATGAATACCGCAGACTTTGTAGGAGACATAAAATAATAAACATTTTAGGAATGTTTGCTTTCATTTCATGTAAGAAAGTTAGTTAGCAAATAAATTGCACTTGATATTTATTACATTTTTTACAGGTGAGCCTTACCTGCACTGGAATATTCGGTCAGTTGAGTAGCACTGGATTCACAATGCATGTTGTATTATCATCTGTGATGAATAAAGGTGATCCTAGAAGTCAGTACCACTACTACTTGCTTTACTGTCCCTTTCATCATTGTTTCGTGGCTTTATACTATGATACAGAAGTGGCAAAGTGATTTTGGAGGCAAATACAGCAGCTATAACACTCTCACCAAAGCTTCCATGAAAACATTTTTTCAGAGAGAGAAAAGATAACATCTGAAAAACAGCCTGGGTCAGCAGCTGATTTCCACTTCACCAGACATCAGAGGTGGGCAAGGGCATCTCAGCTGTGCTACCATCTGAAGGCTGATGCTCTGAGCTCAGAAGCACCTGAGTGTCATCAGCCGAAGTTTTGTTCACCATTTGTATAGAGCTAGCACCTGGTGATGTTCTGGTCTGGAGGCTAAAGGTAGCACCTGTTCACGCAAACCAAATCACACACCTATTTGATTGACAGGGTTGTGCTTGCTGATTAGAGGCAGGTATTTAGCCCTGAGTTTGCAGGGGTACTTAGTCAATGCTGAAGAAGTGAAAAGCTCAGGTGGGAAGTGCTTCTGACATTAAAAACAGGACTTGCATACTGCACAAAACATTCCAGTATGGAAGGTTTAAAACATACGGTGACTTTACTTACTCCTACCTTTTGGATCAGTGACTATTGCAGTTCGCTGGAAGAAACCCAAGGCAAAACCCAGCCAAAACTGTGGAACTGCGTATGGTTTTGACTCAGAACTGTGCAAAAATGCAGTCTTTCCATGGTTTTGGGAGTTGAAACCATAATTCCCTCTTCCCATGATCTGCTTCATAATTCCGATGGGGAAGGATAGCCATTGGGAAACTCGGTCCCACTGCATCCCTAGATCAGCCTCGATTTGCTGAGAAGGGCTGCAAAGCAGTCAGGGGAGCTCAGCTGAGACGTGGTGCTGGAACAGTGAACCCTGTAGCTGAACTCTGGCGAGGTCTCAGGTGGTTCTATTTAGAAGCTGCAGTTTCGATCAAATTAGTTATAGCCCCTGTGGGCTCAGATCTAGGCCAGTTTTAAAATGAGCGCAGAGCCTATTATATTTAAATACGTACTCCACTCACAGCTTGAGTGGTAGCAGTGCAACTTCTAAACCAGGTCGATGACTAATCAAGGGCAGTTTGTACTAAAAAGAAAAAAAAAAAAAGTGACATGTGTGACTTCTAGATGAAGCCCATGGTCATGCACTCTGCCAATGTGGGGCTCGGCAGCTCTGGGGTCAGTCTGGTCTCAAACCAGTTCTGGGCATTATCCTGGTGACTGTTTAAGGTCACTTTGGTATTTTACCCAGTTTTAAGTACTAAAAAGCTGTATAGTGTTACAGGTATCTGACTGTAGGACTAAGGGCAGTTTAGATCATATTGAGATTGATACTTTCTTGTGCACATTGGTATAATGTTACACACGTCCCCACACATAATTGGCTCTACATATAAGTGCCATATGTCCAACTCTTGTGTGAAATTCTCTGGTTTCTAAAGATGTGATGGGATTGGTTTCACCTGACTTCAGTGCTTACTGTGTCTCCTCTTTCAGTTATGTGACTGGGCTCCCTTTGTAGCCACAGACAAACAGGCACTTGAAAGGTGTTTGGCCTGATCCCCTTGAAACATCTGCACAAGGATGAGAGGAATCAGGTTCTGAATATGTTGATTTCTCTCCACTATCAGAGGAGTCCAGTGCTTTGCTTTGGAGCTGCTGTCCCTTCTGCTCCCTGTGTCCCTCATGTCTCAGCGCATCCTTGACTGATCAGGACTTCCATAGGAAGCACATATGGGCAGCAAACAGCCCCGTAGTGTAATACTGGCTGATATGCTGCAACCAGAGATCCCATCTGAAGGTGGGGTAAGCTGCAAGGTATGTCTGTGGGAGAGGAAAAGACTCAGGCATTTTTCTTGGGCAACCAAGAGACCAGAAACTCAATGACCCTGAATGCTCTTCATAAACCCAGCGCGGAAAACACTCACTACACTACGCTTTGCTGTGATTTCCGCCTATTTTAACAGACCCTTATTAACTGTTTAGTGGGGAAGACTTCTCTTTCCTCATTCTCTTCAGCCCTTTCAGTCTCCTCACCTAGCCCGAGACACCACTTTTCCACGTCCTCCCCACACCCCTAGCCCTGTTAGGGTAGCAGCCTGCAGAGCCATTTACAGCTGGGGCCAACCCCACCCCACACCTGGTTGACCCTGCCTGGCCATACCAGCCTTTCGCTGGATGATGACCAGGGTTGCTTCAGCTCCAAGCTGCAGGGAAAGCCAGGACATGAGGGAAACTGGCCAGCAACCCAAACCTACCCTGGGACTGTGTACAAACAGATCTGGCAACAAGCCTGGCCTCCCAGGAGCTCCCAGGGAGAAATACCGTGATGAGCAAATGTAAAATGTGAAGAGAGGAGGATGAAGGAAACAGCTGAGCTTTTCAGATGATCTGAAGCAGAATCTAGTGGGTGTTTCGCTCCTTTCAGTTCCCTCTGCAAACCCTGGCTCGCAGTGATAAGATCACATGGGTGCACAAGCCAGTTATTGCACAATTTTGTTCCAGAGGGTTTAAGAGGCTGTGCGGGTTGTTTTTTAATATACACTGCCCCCTCTGGCTTTCCTCTCTGTGCTGCTTTGCTGCCAGGTGCCAATCTCCTGCAGGAATCGGGAGGGGAGCAGGGCTGCAGAGAATTGGAGAGCAGCATAGTTTTATGGATCTCGTCAGCGAGGACACGCCACGTCCTCAAGCAGCGTGGGAGAAAGTGGGAAGATGCTGGTTGGAGAAGGTGGCAAGCAGGTGGTGTCGTTTCTGGAGCACAGGAGATGTAAGAAGATTTTTCTGCCTCCAAGTGCAGTTCACATTCCTGTAGCTGGCTCTGCATGGTGACAGGGTTCAAATTATTCGACTTCCATTTGTTTCTTTTGTGTTTTTGCTTAGCAATGTTAGCACTTATATAATCTCTCACAAGCTCCGATATTAACCCCTCATTAAAGCGAGCAGGGAACAGGATTCACATTGCTGTGGCTGCTGTGTTTGCTTAGAGACAGGTGTTCTCTGAGATGGCTGAACAAAAGTAGATTTTTATGGCAAAAACTATCTTTATAACAGATAAGGCTAAGAATAGACAAACTCCTTGGCTTGCACCCATCTTTCAAAGAGACATCCAGATGGGAATCCTGAGTCCAGTGAGTCAGACCGTCTGTGCAAGATGAGGGGGCAGAGGGCTCCTTCTTTGCAAATCCTCTTGGTGGATAAGCGGGATTTAGAGAGCATTTTCACTCCATGAGAGCTCCCCGTGATCCTACAAGGTGCTGGGGGCACCGGTGCAGCAGGTGATGGCTGGGAGCAGGACTGCAGCAATGTCGTTCCTCAAGCGGTCCAGCCCTCGCCACATCCCTCACCAGGGGCTGCAGACTGGTAGGGCCAGTAAAAAGCTGTAAAAATAAAAATATATGTTTTATATGGATTCACCTGCTCTTAAAATAAAAGGCTAAAGGAATGTCTTTGGTGTTCAAAGAAATGGCACAATATGTATCTTTCCCTCACTGCAGGATGGTAGGTTTCAGTAATGTGAATACTTCTAGTGCACAAAGCTAAATAGAAGGTATTGCATATCTTTTTGTGTGTGGGATTCATTTTTGATTCACATGGCAACTTAATTTATACCGTCTTTGTTATGTGAAACAAATCAGACCAGCTGTTCAGTGTCAGCAACTAGAAAATGCAGCTTCTGAGGTTATGGAAACCAGTATTGCTTCTGTAGTATGCCATTACTGGTCCTACGGGAAGATCTTTTCTATGGTAAGGAGAAATAGTACCTCTGTGCACCATTTATTTTTAATTATTTAAGAAGAAGTGCTCTAAAAGAAATGTCCATGAAGCAAAGCAGTCATGGAAAGCGGTCCTTGTTTCTTCCCTGGAGGAAGGGAAGGAGGAGAGCAGCAGTGATCCTTCATTCATTCTTCTGGGGTGATAATGCACTTGGTATATCACGCATCAGGGAAGGATCACTGCTGTTTGTAAAGTGTTTTCTGATGCTCTCAGAGAAACGAGATATTAAAGGATAAAGTGTTAATTCTATCTGATCTTGCTGTTATCCCTATAAATCCCAGAGGCAAATAACACCAAACTTAGCAAATCAGTCCCTATCTATTAAGGATGGCATTTCAGGGTTTGGTAGAGCAGCAAATTGATACTGCATTCTGGATGACTGGTTGAAGAGGTCTGATCATCTCTTTACTTTCTCTGCTCATGGATTTTAAATTTTCAGTATTCAAGGCTTCTGACAAACATTCTTTCCCCCAAAGCTACTCCTCTGTAATGTTGTCTGTATAACCCAGTGCAGCATCATGAAACAAATGTACCTCTTCTGCATTCGTAACATGACTTTTGTTTATATTCTGTGTTCAGAATGGCTCAGGTCCTGATCTGTAACATAGCTTAATACCCATAGAAATTAATGGAAGTGAGGCATCTATCTGCTTTATGGTTCTTGATCTGGTTCCTTAATTTTCAGGTTATCCTCACAGAGATCGGCTGCTTGTATGGGAGGGGACGACTGTGTGTTTCTCAGGAGCAGTGATACAGGGGAGAGAGCTGGTGTAGTTATGTAAGATGACAGAGTGAAACTTCTGGCAGGCATCAGTTTCACAGAAGTAAAAAAGAGAAATGTCTGCACATCCAGCAAAAACAGATACAGATGCTCCCTTTTTCAGATTTTCCTCTAACCTTTATAGCTCACTTGTAGCGTGTCACAGACAAGCTCTTAGACATGAGCGCAGACTTGGACCTCATCAAATGCCACCTAAAAACACTGTGGCTACAGGGGCCAGCAGATGGAACATGTTGTTCAGATGTTTCCAGAGACTCTCGCAGAAATCTCCCCTGGGCAGAGCTAGCCAGATATTTTCGTCAGCTAGAGATACTCCTGATGGAAACCTGTCTAACTGCCAGTAAGAACTGGCATTTACTGGGCGGCAGATGAGGCAAACAAAGGGTGCCCTGTCCCCTTCCCCACCGTATGCATTGGCAGAACAGCTCTGTCTGGGGAAATGGTTCAGGAACGTCTCTGTCAGGCTGGGGCTGGTGTACTTCAAACCCCAAATTCACCTGGGTGCCCTGGTCTCTTCAATCTCCCTCTGGTGCTGTCGGTGGCAGGTTAATATCCCCCCATTTCCCTCTAGAATGTCTATGCTGAACCTTTCATGGAGCTTTCATGGCTATACCCCTGGTGATGACTGGCACTGACGCAGAAACTGAGCCCTTAGCACGTGAGACCAGCCGGGCTACACTCAGGAGCAATCTCCCACCCCTGCTTTTAGAGGCCAGTAACCCCTGCCCTCCTGCCTGGGCGCAGGGGAAACACGACCCCAACAGATGGACTTCATCTACCTGTAGCACCTCTTCCTAGAAGTACAGCTCCTTCCTTCAGTTATGCTTCAGAGCAAAGTCATCACCTCTGATCCTGAGGCCATAGGTATGCTTTAGGCTCTCCATACGATCCCCCATGCCTGTTTGTAGAGATACATGCATACGGGTACTCTGCGATGTATTTACCAACACCATATTTGCAAGAAGAGGATGTCTTATCCTAGAACCCATGTAGCATGAAAGAGTGCAGGAGAGTTTTGATTTACCAATTGCAAAATTGCGTTGTGTTCAACCATGAGGAGTAAACGCAGAACTTAGTACTTCCCTGTGTAGGTAAGATCATGTTAAAGGACTGAGCACTTTCCTACATAGAAACAATAATATTAAAAATTAGAACAGTCATATAATTCACCTAATTCTGTACAGAAGAAATGCAGCCCTAATTGCAAGTACTCTAAACTCTAGCAGAGTGAAGCTGTGCCTGCTCTGGGCTGACACTTCTGTTTAGGTTATGCAGTGAATTATGCTTAGACAAAAACTGTATTAAAAGGCTAAGTGGAACTTGACAAATCATCAAGATGTGTTTTATGGGAAGCAAATGTATAAAATGAGTAATATTTATGCATAGTTAAAACATATTTGCCAAATGCTGTGGAAATGGGAAAAATTAATTAATAGCACTTTTTTACAGCAGAAAATTAACTGAAATTGTTCAGAGTCCAATTCTGCTCTCCTTGTGCTGTGACTAATCTAATTGAGATGAATAGGCTACTTATGGAATAAGAAGCTACTCAGCATGACTAACTTTGGTGGAATCAAGCCCTCCATGACCATTATTAACCAGTTTTGAAATGCAGTGCTCATTTTGTGTTCCTTTCCTGAAAGACAGGCAATTTTAATCCCCTCCTTTACATTTCCAAGATGCCCAGAAGGGTGTCAATTCAAATTGCGCCAAGAAAAAAAACAGCTAGCCATGAGAGGCGCAAAATGTTTTCGTACAGGTGTAAAATGGTGACTGGATGTGTATCAGAAGTGAAATCACACTTCCAAACTTTACATCTCAAGAAGGCAGGACCTCTGCTAGGGTGTTATGCTAGTGGAGACTTAGCACCCTTAGTGTCAAATTGATGTATTTGGTTTTCCAGTGTCAGCTGAAGGCAGATAATGTAAAAGCACAGCTCAGGACCGTCCCCTGGATTTCTCAGGGCACTCACTCGTGTTCTGCAGCCATCTGCTGTACAGAGCTGATGCTCTCGCTGGTGATCATTATGAGACACGGTTTGAAAGCATTTAACATAACCACAGTCTGACAGACAGGAAGATGTTTATCCCCTTAGGGAAGATATTAACAAAAAGTACATCTGGATGCAAAGCAAAGCTTTTGGATCCTGTCCTTGTGGCCTGACTCCATAAACGATGAAGTCAGACTTTTTTTTTTTGCCTTCAGGAGGACTTTACACTTTCGATCCAGAGATATATTAACAAAGATCAGAGAGCAGAGGTTGCATCCCAGATGACCCGCTGGCAAATCTCTGGTTTTCCCTGAAAGGAAACCCTCATACTGTTTCTAAGTCGTGCTTTCTGTTTTCTGGGTCCTCTGCAGGCAGTTCAGTCAGTCTCCAAGCAGAGAGGAGACATCTGCCTGGCAGGTGCCCAGACATACTGAGGAGTTAGTACAGGCTCCAGATAATCACTGGTTTTCTCTCTGCATCTGACCTAAGGTAAGAACTTTTCCCTTTGTTCTAATATTACAAGAAAACCAAAATCATTACTCTGTGAATACTTACTAGGCTATACTAAGTCATTCAGTTTTGGTCTCTATGTAACGAGTTCTTCAATAAGGCTATAGCCTTTCTGGCAATCTACTCCTCAGCATGTCTGCTGATGGTCCTGTGGATTCATGGAAAGATGGCAAACACAGAAAAGGATGTCAAAATGTTCTGTGTTTATTGTCCCATGTGTTTTACCACCTTAGTGATAAAATCTTCTGCATTGCTGGTTAGAACAGGACAACCAGCGTAGTGGTGCCTACACTGGTCAGCTGCCAGAATGCGGACCTTACTGTCACACTGGCAGTACTGTGGTACTGCCACCACGCCAAAGAAAGGGCCTGAGATGTAATATGATTGAAGCAGGAACTGTCTAAATGTGTGAAAACCATTTTATAGTTTTAGCCTCCTGGATCCATAAGGCCTTAACCAAATGCAACAGGTCCCAGACAAGGTTGTACATTCCTCCAAAAGTCCTAGGCCATAAGTAGGTGCAAAAAACCAGTGAAAGTAGTGTCTTGTCATACAAGACAGGAACTCATTTCGCCTCCCATCTGAAAGGCAGGCATTTAATTGATGCTATGATCTAGGATCCCGTGAACATCCGTGGGGAGGACCACCCCAAGGATGAGTCACTCCACCTACTCCAGACACCTCATTTAGGAGGAGGTGGTTACTCATCCATGAGAGTGCCTATCTCTCTCCATTGATTGCAGAGGAGAGGGAGACAGCCGACACACCGCAGCCGCCCAGCTTCTCCGTGGTTGGTGTCAGGTGAATTCTGCCTCACCTGATGGGTGTTCGACTCCACCTCGTCTGTGGTGGTGGCAAGGGAGGAATAACATCTCTGTCCTTCCCTGTTGAGTATGTGGGATGATAAAGGTAGCACAGGGTTGCTGGAATGAGGTTCAGAACCACCTTAAGTAAATTTTGTACTTTTCAGGCCTTTCTGTCTTTCATTCGCAGAGAGGGCATGACACTCACAGTCCCTCAGTTACTACCCCCATCAGAAATGGGTCATTCTGCCTTTAAGCCTGCATGGTTGGCATAGTGATTCATGAGATCTGAATTTAATGATAGTACTGAGGCTGAAATAGTTCCTTGAGGAACCTCTTTTTTCATTTGACTTCTTGTTGTGGTTTAGGCACAGCTGGCAATAAGCACCACGCAGCCGCTCGCTCACTCCTCCCCCACCCCCGGGGTGATGGGGAGGAGAATTGGAAGAATAAAAGGTAAAACCTGGTGGGGTGAGAGGGAGGGATCACTCACCAATTATGGTCACAAGGAAAATAGACTCAACTTGGGGTAAAAAAAAGAATTTAATTTGTTACCGATTACATCAGAGTACAATTATGAGAAATAAAACCAAATCTTAAAACACCTTCCCCCCACCCCTCCTTTCTTCCCGGGTTCAACTTCACTCCCGATTTCTCCACTTCCTCCCCACCAGTGGTGCAGTAGAGAGTCTTTACAGAGTCAATGGGTTCATTTAGGACTCTGCAATGTGCAGCAGGCACTGATTTTTTTTTTTCTTTTAGCAGGTACTTTCTTGTGTTTTTCTGCATTACATTTCCTGTGTCTTGTGTTGCCCTTCAGCTAAATTGTTTTAGGTTCTTCAAAGCTTTTCACTGCTATTGTCACAAATTCACTTATTTGAATACCTTTTTGACATCTGTGGATATTCTTACCTGACCTTCATCTTGCATAAACCACCAAAAGGCATAAAGTCTGCACCCCAGGAAACCTGGCTGCCCGGGTGATAGAAAGAATGCTTCTTATTCTGTGTAGATAATATGGATATTGCCTTTCAACTATGGCAACAGTTTTCTTATTCTGATCCCCTAATTCAGAACAAACCTGTTACTACCATATAGGTTATAAGGGCTTGTGCACAACATTATACTTTTTGGACCAACTGATACCAACTAGAGGTTCACATCACTTTGTGCTGATGCCATAGTCCAAAGCCTCTTAAGGAGCCCTATTTTCTTTTTAAGGAGCTTTAAGGAAAAGGGGACTGAAATGAACATTTTCCTTTAGCATCCACCTCTCAACCTGGACACACTCATACGTTGACTTGAAGGTCATGTTTCACCTTCAAAATCCCTTTCCATAATTCCAGCAGGTTAGAACATGAAGTCTTCAGCAGAGAAGAATAACTGCAAAGGACACTCTAGAGGAATACCCTACCATCTTTTAAATACCCTGCCAAATTTCTTGCCTCCTCTTGTGGCTAAAGAGTGCTCCCAAAGCCACGCACTCCATACTGCTGTTTCTCTTGGGAACAAGTTCTAAACTTTTTAATATTTTAAGCAAAATTTTTTATCCAGAAATATGCTTTTTTAAAAGCAGTTATAATTCTGAGCTGTTTGTACTCTTATAGTTAATTTAAATAGCTTTTTTTTCGTTGATGGATGGCCTATATTTGTTTGTTAGACTGGTAATTTACACTGAGCTGCAATCCAGGAATCTCATGGTTAATTATTGTAGTTCTGTGCAAGAATTAATTGGGACACCAGGTGCTTGCTGTGTACATGTTAGGTAGAAGTTCCTGAGAACGAGATGCTTCTGTATGTTTGTTGTTCTAGCTTGAAACTCTGTTGAATTCATTAGAGCGGAAAGAGAGCAGTGTGGAGGACGTCTTGAGAGGGAGAGAAGATTATTAGCCTCTGGGCTGCTAGGTTGTTGTTTTGAGCTTTAGGGATATTTCTCTTTTTTCTCCTCTGTGTTTAAATATGAGTGAAACATCTATTAAACATTTTCTCTGATGTGCCAGGAGTTTTTAGACAAGTTTTTCACATATCAAACCTCACTGTATCCTACTCATTATTTCCTATAAACCTTTCCTTGTACATCTCAGCAACTGAATGCTACTTGTATGCAGGAAAGATACGTGATTCATCATTAAGCCTTTCATTTTCTGACAAGGTTGGCCACTGCTGGCATATTTTCCAATAACCTCTTCATTCCTAATATCCTGTTCATGATATTCACACAGCTTCCAGTGCCCATGAAATCAGGAACTATAAAAACCAACCAGAAATCATGCTAGTATCTGTCACTTGCTATTCTTCTGTTTTACAAGCTTGTCATCCAGTTAGGGAACATAAGATATGCTGTGTGACTAGTCCAATACCAGTAACAGACAGCAACTTGTCAAAAT
The DNA here is from genome assembly GCF_000699245.1 of Pterocles gutturalis. Classification (NCBI taxonomy): domain Eukaryota; kingdom Metazoa; phylum Chordata; class Aves; order Pterocliformes; family Pteroclidae; genus Pterocles; species Pterocles gutturalis. The sequence goes on from NW_010141620.1 coordinate 36,267, forward strand.
GAACATTTGCAGACAACCCACAGCATAAAAATGTTTTTTTTTTTTTTCGGAAGCACTTGAGAACACTTACAAATAACAATTACATTCAGGAAAGCCTGAGAGTAGCATTCAAACCAACAAAGTCTGAACTTGTATTTTCAACTCGGTATTATTTTATATTCTGAGCCTGATGTGTGCACGTTTATGTACAGGATTAACCATATGCCTTGTTCACCCATCAGTGAAATAGATTAAAACACCAGCCTCTCAAATAGCAGCGCTTGTATTATGCATTTTATTTTCTCTGGGTCTCTTGTACTGTAGAATCTGGGGTGACATTTATACGGGCACATCGGAGACACTCCGAGCCAACCTCAGGCACTGAGGCCAACCCACCTCCCCCTCATTGAACTCTCCCAGCTCCAAAACAGAACACCCTCTCAGGAAAGGTCCCTGGCCTGTCGCTGGTCCTGAACTATGCCTGGAAAGTTTTTTGCATGCCAGGGACATTCAAGCAGTTTAACAGCAGTGACCATCTGGTTCCAGTCCCCAGGACGCTCCCTAGCATTAGTTCACAAGGCTCACTGCCTCAAAAGCCCGTGGTTTTCTCCTACAAATACCCCAATGGAGAATTTGCAGTGGCACTTCTCTGATGGAGAACAGAGGCCTAGGGAAAACCAAGCTCAGGACAAGAAGAGTGTGATTTCCATTTGGGCAGAGCAGAGAGCCAGACTGCTCCAGACAACAGTTTTTCTGACTGGCAGAAAAAAATAAATCTAAAATCTCCTCCTAAAATCTGCCTCTCCATCATGGTGCATAAGGAAGACCTGCATGCCTTGAAGACCGAGCTCTGCCAGTCTGGTTGCTTGAAAAACTTGACTGCAGATCATTTGCTTAATGTTGTGCAGCAAAGACAGGAACAAAAACTACATCTCCGGAAACCTATCTGAGAGCCAAGGAACACAAGTCCCTTCTTGCATCCCAGCAGTAGTAGGGCTCAGCTTGGGAGTGAAAGTGAGCTGTGCTGCAGAACTCCAGGAGGACTGCTGATAATCCAGATGAAATTCAGTAGAGGCATCAGGATTAACATGAAGAAAAAAGTGAAATTTCAGTCCCCAAGTGGTCAGCGGGCTTGAAGAGGCTGCCTCCGACGGAGGAGAAAATGGGCTCCCTGCAGTCCTGGCAGCAGTGCGGAACCCCAGCGCAAGGCCTCGGGGTGCTGGTGAAGGCTCAGCTGAATGGCGACTGGAAAAAGAGATGTGGCATCTTTCCTGACAAAATTATCTGAGCTGGTCTGAGCTTGGTGTCCTGCATGGGAAGCATGGAGTCCTCAGAGGTATACACTGAACATGCTCACAAAACTCCAGCAGAGCGAGCAAGTATTGTTGATAATCACGATGCTCATATCTCACTGTCAAAAAACCAGAGGAAATGTGAGTGAGGCCCGTGATACTACAAACACCGTGCTCCCATTCTGGAGATGGGTGGATAAGATGGGTGGATAAGCTGAAATGGGCCATGAGTGGGCCACGCGTTGTGTAGGGGTTGTGTAGGGGTTGTGTAGGGGCTGTGTAGGGGCTGTGTAGGGCTTGTGTTAGGGGTTGGGTAGGGGCTGTGTAGAGGCTGTGCAGAGGCTGTGCAGGGGTTGTGTAGGGGCTGTGTAGGGGCTGTGTAGGGCTTGTGTAGGGGCTGTGTAGGGGTTGTGTAGGGCAAGGGGAGCAGAGCCTTGCAGGCTGAGTAGAACAATATTTACTTTGCCTTGCTGGAGGCAGGCTGTGCTCACTTGGGTAAAGGTGCAGCACTAACAACCCTTTAATTCCATCCACGCCTCCAGCTGGGAAGCTACAGAGTCTCAGTGTCACGCCACCGAACTCCAACATCAGCTGCAACCAAGGCTGGGCACTCTGCCTCGTACAGAATTCTCTATAGACCACCCGGCGGCATGCAGGGAAGGAGGGTTCCCCAAAACAGGAACTCCAACATCAGCACTCTGCCTCTTACAGAATTCTCTGTAGACCACCTGACAGCATGCAGGGAAGGAGGGTTCCCCAAAACAGGATCCTCAGAACAAGGGTGCTGAGCAGGGACCCCCCAAAGGTGGCCAGCAGGAAACGTGTGAGACAGCTCTTGGGACTGGATCCTGCCCATCGTCAAGATGTAAGACTGCCACACAGGGAGTGATGAGCCCGTGCTTGGCACTCGCTGCCCTTACCTCCCTCTTCCCCTTGAAGTCGGGTGCCAAAACCTTTCTTCCAAACCTGGACAAGAAGTGGTACCGTGCCTTTCAGAAGGGAAGGGGTGCCTCTCCAATCCTTTTCCAACAGGATGCAAGCCCGTTTTGGAGGAGATTTGAATCCTCAACTCCTACAAGGACCCCTTGCCGACTGGGCTATTGGCTTTTCCAGTGAAGGGAGAGTCAGTGCTCCCAAGCTCCTGTTTCACATGGTGAAATCAAGCAATCCCTGTTCTAAGAAGCATGAAAAGAAAAGTGGACATGGCTGTGCCTGGTGCTCAGGCACGTACCTCCCCACCTTGAGGCAGGTTCGTGGGGCCAGCCTGCTTGCTGCCATTTGGAAGGTTTCTCAAAAGCAGCTGCCTCCCCTTGCCCTGGGCGATGCCACCTTCCCAGCAGATACCTTTTCCCCAGGAGGCAGAAGGCTGCTTGTCTTTCTGACACCTCTCATCACCTCCCCTCTCTTTCGTTTGTGCTGCAGTGGATGTCCGTGGGGAAGTCTCATGGACTTCCACACATGCTGTCCCCAGCTATTAGTCTCTGGGGTGAACAGTTGTCAGCTGCAGCCCCCCAGCTTTAGCCCCTGCCTTAGCAAATGCCAGTAGATATCTAGGTCAATTGATTGCAAACGCTTGCAGAGTTGGGTTTCTAAGTGCAGGCTGGATCTCCAACAGCAGCACCTTGTGAGCAAGGGACAGGAGCTGCCTCTCAGAGTGAGGCACCACCAAAAGCTCTCTTCCTGGAGATCTGCGAGAGCAGTTTGAGGCCAGGCTTTTAGGCGAGAGGTCTGGGTAAAACCCAACTTATTTCTCGTTCATGGGTGCAGCTAGTTACATAATAGAAACCAGGTTAATGATGGCCTGGATTTACCCTGACATAAAAGCAGGTGGAAGCAGCTATGGCAATAGTGATGCCTGGCAGAGAAGACAGTGAAGATGATGCAGCCCTATGGGAGGATGCTACAGTTGTATGCAGTCACTGCTCTATTCTGCTTTGCAAGGAGAAGCCTGAGGAGGGACGAGCCAGGCTGACTCAACAAGCAGTCAGAGGAGACCACACAGGCCCTGGCTTCTGCGTCAGAGCAGCCCCTCAGCAGCCTCTCTGCCAGCAGAAACCACCAGAGTGAGGTCCTCAAGGACTGGATGTGATGACAACAGCTAGCCGAAGGAAAGGTGTAAAACTGCCCCACTGTAATGTTGGAGCACCTTTATTCAATGGTTTGTTTTATTGCCCAACCTTTAGCATTTTGTAGGGCTTGCTAGTGTTAAACCTGGTTGCTTAGGCTTTGTTTGGTAGGCTGATGACGTAAAGCATTACGCAACCACTTGTGAGTGTATATTGAGAAGTGCCCAGAAAGGCACCTCTTCTAGCACTGAAATGCCAAACATTAATGCAGCTCTGCATCTAAACGCGATGAGTAATGGCAATAGGAAAGAAATCTCATTAATGGCGTGCGAGCTGACAGCTGGGACCATGGGGCTACCTCCTCATCCTGAGGTGACTCCGTTGAGGCTCTGGAGGAACACAGGGCAGGCAAACTGCAGAATCAGGAGAGCAGGTTTGAGTTTGTTTAGGGAATTGCTAAGAAGAGTTGCCTTGGAAGCTGCCACAAGGGGAAAAGGTGCCCAGAAGCTGGCTGATTTTTAAAGAAAACACCGA
>NW_010141621.1:0-27918 GCF_000699245.1 Pterocles gutturalis
TTCTGTGATTCTGTGTGATTCTGTGAAACACATTTTGTCATGTATAGCATTTAGAAAACAATACTGTCGTTTTGTTGAAGAAAGGATTCCTTTCCTCCATCTCCCATCCCCAAAAACTATAATAGAAAAAGATGTCACAGGTCAAAGGGTGCTTTTTACTGGGACAATCTTCTTTGGCTTGAAGTTAGGCAAGTGTCTAGAGACTTACTCTGCTTTTAAACCTAGAAGTATCCCAATGATTTCTCAGATTCACTTAATTAAATAGACTTTTAATTATCCAAGTGCTGGTTCCTTTCTTTAAACCAGTACAGATATGAAAACTCCAATACTTGTCCTCCTTTGCGCTGAGGATAATTGATCAATTAGATTAAAAACCTGCCACTGCATGCAGGAGAAACAAAATCAAGATAGTAACATTTTTCTACTAGCCATTTTGAAGGCTAGCAGAGCAGATAGGAAGATAAATTCTGAGACATGAAATGCCTCTTGATCACAGTAACAGTCCAAGGCCTTACTGATAAACTTCATCTCTTTCCATCTGCCTGTTTGCAGTGGGAGTGGGAATTATTCTGCCCTAGTGCTCCAATAATAAGGTCATGTGAATGATGCTCGTATTTTTTAATACATTTATCTTGATTTCCAAGACCATCTTTGCCACTGTCTTGTTCCCTTGAAATCCATAACTGGTAGTTAACTAAGAGTTAACTGAGGTGAGGTCATAGTACTGAAAAAGTTGATGATTATCAAGTAGGAAAATATGTTTTAGAGAGCTCAATTAAAGCCTGGCATAGAAGGTTTAAAAATTATTTCAATTTATGCTATCTGATTTTATGTGTATCTGCCATTTATGTGAAAGCCACTTTTTACGGAACAGCTTTGTTCATATAAAGGTTGCTCTGGCATAAATATTCAGAGAAACTGAATCCCTTTGAAGCATCAAGGGTAAAATAGGTTCATTTCAGCAAGGTCTAATTTGCTTCTCTGGCTTCGGAGGCTGCTGGATCAGATCAGCACAGAGCATGCTGCTGCCATCATTGCAATCCACTTCCAAACAAACCCACACTGCACATCTAAAAACAAGTCCTAAACTGAACCAATAAAGTGTAGTTTTTCATCGGTGATAGGATTTTTACTTTTTATTTAAACCAAAGGAGGTCTGGTAGTTTACCTATATGGGAAACTTTTCATTAACTAGCTGCTGTTGGTATCAAGTATACCTTTCTTTTGGTGATAGGGATAGACAAACTGTCTGCTCAAGTGCCGGTTCAGTAAGTGAATTTTTATTTTTTTTAAGTGTGTGCTTAACAAAAGCACCAAACCTGAAGATTTCAGGTCCAACATGGTGTGGAAACCAGGTCAGGAAGACCGATGCTTTCAAGTGTATGTCTTCCTTCTGTGGAAAAACAAGTCCTAGCAGAACCTCTACAAAAATTTGACAATACTCAGTGTTATTCTATGATTTGATGTTACTTTGCATGTGCCTTTTCAGAGTTATAGATGCGAATGTGTAGCCCGTTGTAAATATTACTCCAGTTTTAAGGTCGCATTTAAAAAAAAAAAAAATGCTGCAACTGCAATCCAAAAGACCATTACACCTTCAGTTTAAGGCCATACTGTCAGTTTAGGATGCTCGACCTCCATCTCCACAATTCCCACTCCATTCAACCACCCTAAGGCAAATTCTTTAGGCTGTCTCTGCATCAGCTGGATTCGAGACAGCTCTTCAGAAAAAAACAGATTTCAAATCCCATGACTTCACACCTCAGCCCTCACAGCAGCTCCCTGCAGCAACCCAGCAGGACATCACCAGCTCTGCACACAACCAGCTTGTTCCATGTGTTCATCTCAGAGACTTTAAGAGAAAGGTAAGGAAAAGTTAAGAAAGGAAACATTTCTGAATTACTTAGCTGTATATTGAAACTGTGTGGTGACATTTTCATAAACTTCTTCATCAGACTTTAACTGGGAGCCTGATAGTCTGGTTACCTAAAGGACCTTGAGTAGGTAGAAGTCAAATTCTGCCTGCACAGACAGCTCCTCAAGGAAGTTTTAACACCACTGCTCAGGTGTTGTCAAAACAACACCTTCCTTTCAGAGAATTTTTAGATAGAAAATTACATCAAAGAATAATCCAAGCACATGTAATTTTTTAAAAGCACAGACTTTTTCTTTTCTTGGCAAGACCAAAGGTAGCAGAATAAACTGTAATAACCTTTTATTGACTATTTTCATAAAATGTGTGAAATAAAATCTGGATACAATACCCTGTAAGATGGTATATGTGCTTCAGTAGGTAACAAATGGTGGTGGAATATCACATGTGCTAGTGGCATAGTTGCTAAAAATCAAAAGATCCACTATATAGAGACATGCCACAGTAGATAATGTAAGTAGAGAATTCAACTTTCATCCCCGGAAATTTTTTATTATTCAACAGAGCTGGCAAAAGCACAAGTCATGCTGTGTCAATGTCTGATGCTATTATTGATGGCAGACATGCTGTCCTCTCTATCAGAAATATTTTAGGATTCTCATTTATAATGAATCAATTAGCTCCTTACAGCAAGTATGCTGGGAACTCCAAATGCTACCTACTTTTTGTTGTATTAGGTTTTTTTAGTCAATTAAATACATCTTAAGACAAAATGTTCCAAAATGCCCAAGTTTCTTGACATTTTGGGGTTTGTACTTTGGCAATCATCACTTTCAGTTCACCTGAATAATTTAAATTTGTCTAGCACGATTTTGAAGCGGCTTAGAGGAGTTTGAAAAGATTTGTAAGCACCTGCTTAAAAAGCAGCTTCTCAGTTTCTCTCTCTGTTGTGTTAGGCCCTTGTCAATACCAACCATTTCACAGACATTTTCCTTTCACAGGGTTCCTTGCAAGACTGGAAAGATCTCTAATTAAAGCTTCTTTCTGGTTTCCATAGGTTGAAGAGAACAGTATGCCCTGAAGCACGAGGTCTTTCCTTTCCCCATGCGCAGTTCTCCTCTCATTGCACAATATTGTAATTCTGCATTTTCTCATAATATATACCACTAAACAAGGGGCTTGGTGCCGAGGGGTCCTGTGGGTCCTGAGCAAAGCTTATAAAACCCGACAACAACCAGTGTTTGAATGAAGGTCACAACAGCTCACTGCAACAAGCTCCATGGGACTTTTACTGATATAAATGCTGCAGAGTAAAGGAAACTAGAGTTTAGAAATCAGTCTTTGTAGATAGAACTAGGAAAGGAAAAAATAAATTCCCAACATGCCCTCAGTAATCTCCTTTTTATTTGTGGTCTTTATCTTCGCAGTACTATGTTAATATGCATTCAAACATTAGCAACACAAATAGCAGTGAATTAAGTTTCTTTACTGTTGTGGCCAACTCTAAAAGGAAAATTATTACCCAACTCAATTTTGCTTTTACGTTTGCCATTACAAGACAGCTATTTCTTAGCTATTTCTTTCTATAGACTATAAATTTTGTCATTTGTCATGTAAACCATTCGGAGGAAATAAAATTGCAGTGGAGTTCTTAGTTTCACAAAAATAGCCGCTTTACTTCTCACCAGTTTCTGAATGCAAGGAACGCAATTTTCCCCCAAGTATTCAGATTAGGCAGCATTTTATTTTAGGTTTATCACTGAAGGTTTCTGTAAATCTGCAGAAGTAGTGAGGCTTTTTTCTAGAATTTTTTCAGTGGACATAAAGAGCGAATCATTGTACTGCTATTGACTTTGAAACGGTATCATAAACCCATTTCATCTGTAGTCTTAATCTGTTGAAAAGAATAGTCTGCTATTGCAGATTCAGTTTTGTCAATGGGATTAAAGGATGTATCTAATCCCCTGGAAGTCAATGGTAGCTTTACAGCTATGCTTTCATTTTGCTTTCTTAGTTATCTTAAGGACAAAATATTTACCTACAGCAGATCTAAGAATAATTATTACGAGTTTACAGGTTACATTGAAACTTCTGAAATTCTTAAAGCAGGTACAAGATAAACACAAAAGGAAATCTACACAAGGTAATATGAAGACAACGTTCTCCTGTAAGTAACTCCTCCAAGGATTTCCAAGAAACGGAAAATGTTCCTGGCTAACTCTGTTGGTTAGGGACTGACCCCCCCTTGCAAGCTGAACCAGCCACACATCACCCAGCACCTTGTCACCAGGACCAGCAAGGGTCTCCATAGGAGACTCCCTAGGGCTGGGCACCAGGAAGGACTCCGGGTTTGAGAGTCTGTTTTCTTGGCTTTGAATCACTCTTGGGGTAAGAATCTTCCCATACGATTCCTCTTGCTACTTCCTCTGCCTGGCACTATGACTGCGATTGTTGTTCCGGTTTTCTAAAAGCAAATATTTCCATTTTCTTGTCTAGGTGCTTTTAGACAGGAGAAGTTACTAAGTGAAATTTTCATTTTAACGTAATTTAAACTGCTATTTTTTTCAGTTGTACTTGAAAGTTTTTTGTCAGTTGTACATTTAAAGGCTTTACAAATGTGTTCAACTCAAACATTTATATTTTAAGATGAGTAAGTTTGTCTTGTTATATTTTCTTTTTTATTTGTTGTACTTTGTTATATTTTTGTATTTTATTTATGTTATAGATATGTATTCTGTTAAATTGTTATATTTTCCTGTCTGTTTAAGCTGATAATTACACTTGTCGCTCTATTAGTAAGAATCTGCGTGTTGCCCTCAAGCACTGATTGCATTCCTTAGCTCTTTGAAATACCATTGGAACTAGCACTTCTCTAAATTCCCATTCCTTCCAGAGTCACCAGTTACTAAGATTTTATCTTGGACAACAGCACCTGAACACTTGGTTTGACTTTATATGGGCCCAGGTGTCAATTAGAAGAAAATCTAGAAACTACTGATTACTGCTGAGCAATATCTGTATTGCATATGAAAATTTTTCTTCATAATAAAATATAATACCCAGTAGATTTATGGATGCATTACCTCCTTTAAAATATCTGTTACACTATGCACCCAATATTTCAGTTATTTTCAAGAGGATGTTGCTCTTGGGATTAACCCATCAAAACCTCACTAGTCACTTTCAAGCTTTCAGGCTTATCAGCAAATGCTCCTACATCAAAAGTTGTCTCTCATTGTCATGCCTTCAGATCTGTCACTAGTTTAGAGTGGTTTCCAGGTCATGAACATTGATTTCAAATAAATGTATTGTATGTGACAAAAAAAATTACAAGTGATAACTGAAATCCTACCTTGCAACTCTATTCAGACAATGAAATAAACAGAGTAGGAAAAAGCAGATCCAACTGTCAGCTTCTTGATTAACATGAAGACTTAAATGTACGCAGATTTTTATGACACACAACAATGAAGAAACTAGTGTAGCTTAACTCAGAAAACTTGTTCATTTCAATCCTCTATAAGTAACGGAATGATAGAAAGTAATATACTCTCATATTAATTTTTCAAAGAGCTTAAGAAAGCTTAGCGTTTAAACAATAAACCACAGTCTCATTAACTCTACTTGCAACATATATTCATTTTATTTTCCAAATTATAATCAACCCAGTTCTTCAAACCAGACTTTGCCCAGCTACCTGTTCTCATAACTGTTTGAAAGACTCTGCTCCATTATGCCATCCCTTATTAATGAATCTGTTGGAGGGGAAACTAAAAAGAATAAAATGAGTTACTTGAAACAATCTCTCCCTACCTATATGCCAATATGCTGTAATGAATGGCGTTCCTTTTTTAAACAGGTCTCAGAAATAAAATGAGAAGTAGCTGCTGCTCAGCTAGAAAGAAAAACAAATAGCAGCACTCAGTAGGTGTCAGTGGACTTTAAGTAGAAATCCCTGCTGAGAAATTGATAGAATTGATGAGAGACTTTGGTTGGTTGAGTTGTTTGGTTTTCCCCAGAAGGGAGAAAAGAAGGGCCAGAAAATTACAGAAAACCCATGTATCTCCATTCCCTACAAACCACAGAAGATGTCTGTGTGGTATTTATATTTGGAGGTCTGATCACTGGACAGCGAAATTGAGCATCTGCTGATATAGTGGATGGACAATTCAAAGCAGTCCAGAGGTCTACAAAACAGTAGAGATGGGTGTCTTTGTCCAAGATCTAGTCCAGCCTCCCCGGAAGGTAAAAAGTCCATAGACATGCTAGTGGTTGTGGCAGAGAGATCGTGTTGGTTTCACTGCATAGGCAGGTTTTATTCTATTTTAGTGACAAGACCAACTTCAGTTTGTAGGAGTACAAATTTTCATTTGAAGTTTTACTGTGGATGGATGTCTGCTCCCTTCCTTGTTTATCAGAGACAGAAATGTGGTGAACAGATTTAACAGGTAGGCAGTTTGTTTTTTTTTTTATTGGCAGAATTTCACAAATGAACTGGGGAACAATGCCTATCAAGCAGATATCTAACTTTCTGGAAAACTGTAGTCAGAGAATTACTTTATCAGTGCCAAAGTGGAAGGTGTAATGGGCAGTATTCCCTGGGTTATGTCCAAATGCAGAACTATTCAATATTTTTTCATTAGTGACCCTGATGATGGAGTAGTGAGCAAGCTGTTAAATTCACAGACATCCTCACACTGGGGAGGACAGGTCTGGAATTCAAAGCAAGCCTGACTAGCTGGAGAGACAATCAGGGAGGAAAAAAAAAAAAAAAAAAAAAAAAGAAGATGCCATTTCATAAAGGCAAGTGCCATGTTTTACACAGAGACAAATAATCAGCTGTGCAAACTCCAGGTGAGGGACTAGAGGCGAAGCAACAGGTAAACAGAGAAGTATCCAGAGAATAACATAGCACAGAAGCTGCTCAGAGAAAGGCAAAAAATATACCAAGATGTATGAACAAGAGTATGATGTGATAGACATGTGAAGTCCAGCAATGTTCTGCTACCCAGTAGGATGGCCTTGAGAAATTACTGTACCAAGCGTAAGGCACTACGCTGCAGTTCATGGGAGACTGAGCTGGACTTGCTGGACAGATTCCAGAGGAGGTGAATGAGAATAACCTCATCTCGGGAAATGTTAGCAAATATAAGGAAAAATGTCATAAGCAAGAATGCCATTTATTTTGGCTAGGGGAAGCTGAAGAGGCAGACAATAGTTGTAGTCAAGTATGTAAATTTTCCTGTAATATAGGAGTGATCTGCTTCTGATACAGAGAAGTAGTAACAGTTTTAAGCTGGAGTAAGAGAGTGCTCTATGAGTTTCTCTGAATGTCTAACCTGCATCTTTCTCCACTGTGAAACCCTGGCACAAACTCTACAAGTTCCATAGGCAGTCTCCATGGCTGGAGTTTCAAGTCTTGCCACAAATGAGGCAGGTACAGCTAGTCCTGTCTTGGCACTGGAAGATGATCTAAGCCATCACTTGCAATTTCCTTCAGCCTGGATTTCCACAACATGGGAGTAGGCAGTCATTTCCCCCAGCCATAAAAACAAGGCATTGCCCCATGAGATCTTATTTAAAATTGTAATTACAGAATTCATCTCACGTGAGATGAATTTCATAACAAGTAAAAGGATTCAAATATTAGAAGCAAACTTCAAAGGAAAACAATGTATTCCCAGATGTGCAAGTCTGTCTCCCTTTTACAAATATAATGCTCCAACTAATAACATATGCAAATATACAGTGCAAGTATAAGGAAGAAGGTAAAACAGAAAGCCACCTCTTCCTCTGGATTTCCTCTTTTCATCACACATTTACAGGTTTAAATTAGACCTTTATGTGAACCATAGATGGCTCACTGTTACTTGTGCAAGTCCCATGTATAAAATAAATATATCCTATTATTGGGCTGCTCTAATCTCGGGGAAAGGGATGGTGACACAAGCCATAATTTGAATTTATCTTTGAAATTGTCACATGTTGACTTCTTTTCAACCTGCCATGCAAATAGTTACTTTCCTGTGAAGACTGCAGGGCCACTAGTCACCTTCATTATGATTCAGGAAACTCTAAAATGAAGCACAACGGGTAACACGGTGCACACTAGTCCAGTTAAGTGCTTATTTTGAGCATAAAGCCACACTTCTCTCATAACACTCATTTCCTTATTTTGAGCTTTAATCAATGTCACACTGACCCATGCTGGTTGAAGATGACTATGCATTATATAAGTGTAGTAGTTGAAAATACTGTCATAGCAGGCAATTAATGACAGAGAAGCACTGAAAACAAATTATTCCCTGATGCACACCTTCTGAAAACTGCGTAACAGAAGGCATAGTCGACGGTGATATCCATAACAATGGCTATGACCCCATTATTCAACCTGTTTTCTACCCTATAGGATTGAAATCTAGGTGATTCTGCAATACATATCTACATCAGCTATGCATCCACTTTCTTTTCAGAGGAAATTGAAACAACACTCCTAGTGCAGAGTTCATCTCAGTGTGACAAAAGTAAACCAGATTGCCTTTTTTTTTCTCTATCCTCTCTCAAGACTCAGACAGGTCTCCGGTCTGGATTTATGCAACTAAAATGATAAAATTCTTGGAATTCTGCCCATATTACTGACATAACAAACAAGGCAGCGAGACCGCTATTTAGATATTGCACCTCCAGGTGAGTTGGTTGCTACTGAGGAGGATACAAAAAATCCATCTGTATTAGCAGGCAAAATTTACTCCTCATGTCTTTATCAAGCCTAATGGCAGTCATGACTTTTCTTATTCTTAGTGGATTGTTTTGGGAGATGTACTAAAGCTTTTTGCAGAGTGTTTCACTTAGCAAGTAGTTGCTAATTGCATGTCACCTCACCTGATTTAACATCCATGGATCAACCCTTACATATGACTTCATCCAGGGCCTCTTTTCAGATTACACATAATGCCTACAAGGCTTGATCTCCTCAGCCATGTCTCAAGACAAGCATTTCAGACGCTGAAGTTCTCACTGGATGGGCATGACAGCTGCTCTGAGATTTACAGCTGTCTTTACTCAAGCTCAAAGTTATTGAGCAATTTAGTGCTGCACTACTTGGCATAACACTCTTGTCACCTTCCCCTATACACAAAAGCTGCTCAGGCAATTCTGTCGTAGACCTAGTTTAAAAATAAGTAAAATTACAGGTAAGCTGTGTAGTTTGAACACAGACGTCACAGAAAACTCTTCAGTGCAGCAAAGCCCCTTTTCACTACTGAGCCAGTTTAACTCAGGCTTAATTACGCCTCAGTTCTCCACAGACCACAGCATGAAGCCAGCAAGCAAGGATGCTGAGGTGATGGGAAAGGCTGGATGCTTGGGACACTGATAAACAGCAACAAGCCATCAACTTCATGTTTGATGTTAGGGCTTTTTTCAGGTCCTCTATCTAACAGTGTACATAGAACAATGCCATGTCTGCTCCAGAGATTATGGCAAGGAAAGGATGTAGGCATAGTGGCAAGACATGTCTATGTAAAGGCAAGCACTGCTGTCTGACCGTGTCTGCCAAAATGTGCACTCTGAAGCTATACTTTGCCTGGAGGTTTGTGGCACTCATTTAACGGCAGTAACCTTTGCTATCTCCCCAGAGAAAACAAGTTTTAAGAGTATTGACATCAAAAAGTGCGTGCTTCTTCCAAAATTCTTGCAAGTGTCCTGTCTATCCAGCTCCTGACACTGTGCTGATGCTGCTGTCAGATGCGCTCTAGTTCAGATCCTGAAAAGAGACTTAAAGACGGTGAGTTTTCACTTCGAGTTGTTCCATGTATAGGGTGAAGGTATAAGAAGCCCCATATGCTCTTCCTGACTAGAGTGATCACTCTCTTATCAGGTCTGCCAGAGTCGGTAAACACTAAATGAAATCCAAATGCACTCACACCACAGAAAAGCAAAACAATCAAATGAAATGGAAAACCATACATCTTGCCCAGGAACTGGAGTATCCTCACTTCACAACTGTGAAAAAAGACAATGCAGAAAAGTGCTTCGACAGTGCATGCCTCAGTCAGGTATGAACTCCATTTGAAATTCAAGACAGTCCAAAAAGTTCAGATCAGTATTTCTCATACAGAGAATGAACAGAAAACAAATCAGTAAAGTAACTGTGCATTTATGAAAGACAACTGGAACAGGCTGCCCAGAGAGGTTGTGGAGTCTCCTTCTCTGGAGACATTCAAAACCCGCCTGGATGCGTTCCTGTGTGATCTGATCTAGGTGTCCTGCTCCGGCAGGGGGATTGGACTAGATGATCTTTCGAGGTCCCTTCCAATCTCTAACATTCTGTGATTCTGTGATTCTGTAATTAAGAAATCTGACACTTTCAGTGTACTCATGGTTCATACCGATAAACTTCTCCTGGACTGGAGAAGGTGCTGGAGCACACGCCAGCCACACTCACCAGGACCCCAGGCAGCTTTGACAGCCCTGCTTAACTGACCGGTGTAATACCAGGTTCCTTCAGACACGACTGAAATTTGAGGCTATACAAGCATTTTAAACACATGATTAACTGCACCGCGAACATACTTGATGCACACTAAACATTTAAATCTCTGTGAATCTGGTCTCAAGTCTTGAGTATCAGCTGCCAAATGTAACATAGCCAAAGCATCATAATGATTCTCTTGGCATCAAGCCAAAGAAATAAACAAAGGAACACTTTAATAATTTTTCAACAGTAGACACGTGTAGGTCTGTGCAAATTCAAGCCACTGACCCAGCCATAAAAGTTTCTGTACAGTCCGTGTTCCCATCATCTTTACATTTCTGTTTGTCTTATCAGGTTTACTTTGCAGTGGCTCAGATCTACAGTTTTTCACACCTTGAGCCTCTTTCATCAATTACAATTTTGTTTTCAGAAGTTTTCTGAGCTTTCTTCATCGATTTCAACCCTCTCTACCTAGAATCAGCTGCTACGTCTCCCTGGGTCTGCTCTCTTCCAGAAAGTGCGTACCCACCTCCTTCACATCAAAGCAACAAGCCTGCCTCCCACAAGACAATAAACTTGTGAATGGTTTTAAAAAAATTAAGCATTCTATACTGAAAGAAATGTATTCTTTATGAAATTGCACTACTTGAGTCCTCAGAACTGGCATACAGATTTTACAATCTCTGGAATGCGATGAAAATTAGGGATGAAAGCGGCTGCTCTTGGATAGCAGGGAGGGCAACATCTTTCCAAAGAAAGAGGAAACATATTGAGAAAAGTCAGGGTTTCCACAGAGCTACATAAAGAACAAAGTACTCTTGTTAAAATACAGCCAGATGGACTCTATTCAAAACAAACCAAAAAAAAAGCATTAGGCAAGGTATTTTAAATGCATGGAACCGTGATATAAGCCATAGATCATGGAGAATATGTAGGAAACAAAAATCTACAGCATGCCCCTTCGGAGCACCTGAAAAATTTATGCAGGGTGGGACCTAAATGATTCAAGCTTCAGCTTCTCGTTAGATATTAGGCAGTCACGTGGCGAGGCTCACGTGCCATTCACGCCATGTTCTTTAGTCGTAACTCAGAGCTGAGGATGCTGGAAGAAGCCTGCTCCCTTCCCTGTGTGGGTTTTAACAGGTCAGCAGTGCTTGACAGCAACTTCCATGTGGCATAGCACCCCTCTTCATCCCCTCCCGGCAAAGCCTCTTCAGGGTGTTGTTCCCCACATCTCTCCTTCCCCGAAGCACACAAACGTAATTTCAGTGCTGCAAACCCGTATGTCATCTGAGACCAGCAAGCTGTATTTGTTAATCTCTGCGGTGCTGTGTAGGTTTCCTGGTTTCCTGCTCTTACTCCTCCAGGACCCCAACAATACTGCCTGACATTTAAGTTTGACATGGAAAGACCTGGACTACAATAATAAAAAGGTGAATTAATAAACCTCTGCATTTCCTGATGAGTATAATTCTGCTTAGCTGTAAGGTTGTTTTGGGCACACCAGCCAGCTGGGATCCCTGTGAGAATTAAACACAGCATCAACTGCTCAGGCACCTACCAAAAACATCAGGTCAAAGACACAGGCACCCTTTTCAGCAGACAGCAGAGAGCTAAACCAGGCATTTTGGCTTACAGTTTTGGGATTTAGTGTTTTTCTGATCTAGCCCTAAGAACTTTCAAAGAGCAATCTAGAATCAGCTATATAGCATAAACATGTGACAAGGATGCTCATATGTGCCATACATACTATCCAGCTATGCTACTCCATTCTCATGCCTGATAGAAATATTACATATTACAACTGATTTAGCGCAGTAAAAGATCAGAATCTGATCCAGGCAATACACAGAACTGTCATTGAGGGTCATGAAAACAGGGTTTTCATAAAAACTTTTGCTGTGTGATGTATGCAGTAAGTCAAAGACGAGAGGAAGTCAGGAGTCACTCCTTCTAAAACATATATTATCTTCCTATTAGAGATAGTTCTAAACCTCACTTTTATCTCTGAAAGTCCCTGACCTCTGGCAAGTTTCAAATTCCAAATTTAGAGCAGCGTCTGATATTGCAGCTGGCCTCTCCATTCATAATGAGCCAAGTCAAAATTGAATACATCCAAATTAGAGGGGAGTATCAAACTCTGGACTCACATCTGAGTTGTGGAGCAGAGGTCTCTTGCTAATGCTCATCATGTACTCACAGCCATAATGTACAATTATCTGTAAAAATCATCGTGACCTTTTTTCACAGTAAGCCCAGGTAATCCTGCACCAAACAGTTATTAGTGATATTCAGCATAAGCTGCCACATATATATTAGCAGTGCTAATACAAATTAACCAGCTTCTGGTGTAGCAGACACTTATGATTCATTGGAGGGACAAGATCAGATCTGCACACAGACAAGATCTCCTGGAAGTGAATAAAAGAGAAACTATCGTTCCTTTATGAGTTTGTCATCTACTTTGCCAGTTCTGTTTAAAAAAAGAAAAAGGCTACATGAAATTCTTCCCGACAGAGAAAACCAAAGTTCAGTTGCTCCTCCCATTTCTATTTGCAGCTTTCTTCTAATGTCAACTCCATCTGTCTTCCACAGGAACTTAATGTCTTTTGAATTGTCTATTTAATCACTTGCAGGTTTGTTCCCTTGTCTGGCTTTACGCTGCCCTTCATTTGTCAGCTTCAGCATTCTCCACACTGAGCATCCTTCCTCCCCCATTCCTGGACCTGTTCCTTCCTTTTCAGAATATTGCATTTTATCAGGTTACTCTTCCATTGTCCTGAGGTTGCATTGTTTCCACCCAGTGTGACCCATTTCTGCTTGGGAGGCAGTATCTTTGTAAGCATATGCATCCTGCCTGCTACCTCTTTTTTTCTATCCTCAGCTTTACACAGCATCTTGCCTCTCATTTATTTTCCGCAATGCCCTTAGAGCCTGCTCCCCGTTCTACTGGCATCTTTGTGCCTATAACAAGTTGGTTTTTTTTTTCTGATTTGTTATTTAGACTAGAGAAGGACTTAAGACTAGAATAAGTTTCTCTGCCAGTAGCAGCAATTCGTTTAGTGCTGCTGCTCCACAGTGATTTACCTGGTTACTTAAGAATCATTCTGCGTGGTTCAGTTCTTCATCCAAAAACAAAAAAAAATTGCCAAGAAGTGCACTCACTTTATGCATATGCGGAGATTCTAAACAAATACTATTATTCCTCCTCTGATTATATATCTATCAATAGTTGCAGGGTGGCACACAGATATTCAACTCAAATGTAAATCTTCATGGCTGGAACACCCTTGACACTTTTTTATGGCTGCTACACCAGTCTATCCACGGTATCACATTTCTCAGGTACTATAGAGAAAATCAACAAAACATTATCTGAAATAAGCAATTTTCCCTTGATTTTCACTACCTGTTTTATCGTCCTCAGGCCTTACACCTAGTATTCCCACTTCAGGAGAAAGCAGCATTTCTATCAATAGCCAATTAGATGTGCCAGTCATCTTTTGAAACACGTCGTATTGTATTCTGGAGATAATCCCTCCAGATCCCCGACTGGTACATGTTCTTGCAAATGTGGGAATCTGTGTCCGTGGAGAACAGACGCCAGGTTTCATGTTTTAGTCTGAGCACAGAGCAATCTGGGACATGATTTAAGGATTTTATTCAGATATATTCAGTAAAGGCTAGGTATGTTTTGCAATGTTCTGCCTCTGCATAAACATATGTGATGTTGCCTTCTGATTGCCAACAACAAGGGAGCTAATGGTGCTACCAAAAATACCAGCTACAACAGTTCTTATTTCCCCAGATGACCTTCAGCGCTTTTATGTATCTGGAGCATCAGAATCACCCTCTAGAAATATGTATCGACTGTCCAGTTTCTATGTTGGGTGCCTCCAGAAACAAGTTTCATATGATGCTCTGATTCAATGTATTTTCATTTGTTTCAGGTATAATATTTACCTATATTATTAGAATAATTTTGCCACTGCCAGTCAAAGGGAGAAGAAAAACCAACATGTTACTTCTGAAACACCCCTAGGTGCCACCCTGGCACTGAAAAACAAAAAAAAACAGAACAGAAGAGCTGTCTATGCTTTGTCATTCTTGCTGTCATATTGTTTGTCAAGACTTATACTTACATATATATATGCACATACATATGTATTTTCTTTTACCACTTCATGAAAGAAATAGAAGCAAAATTTGTAAAATGAGCCATCCCCAGAATTCAGTCATAAATTCTTACCTTAAACCTTAAAAAAATGAAAATATATATGGAAGGACTTAATAAAGTTTGTTATCTTAAAGTATACAGAAAGTGAGGCGTACTCAGTTGTAGGCCAGCATCTCTGAAACTTTTGGTCACCAGGACTTCGATGAACTCTAGCTCCACCATGACCTGAGAACACTAACGACTCTAATTTTTCAGTAAAACTTTTGATAGCTGTAATCTCATGCACCCCCATCAGCTAGCCTGTTTTACAGATCAGTGATTCAAAGAACCGAGTTCCCACTGCCAGAATTACAGCCAGACTTTAAAAACCACTGAAAATCCAACATGCTGAGCTCTTTGCAAGTCGTGCTCATTAATACACATTTGAAAATTATTGCTTGCTGCAGAAATCTTCAGAGCTTTCAGTTTACTGTCAGAGAGCTGCCTCATTTGAACAACTTCACATGTGTCTTTGGTTGACCATAGGAATCATAAGGATAAACTTGTTGGCTGTTTCCTGACACTGATCACAGCTGTGTACAGCATACAGCAAGTAATAACATTCCAGAGAATGGCTACTCTAAACCAAAATAATTGTTCACCCTGACCTTATTTGCTTGTTTTTCAAAACCGCCCATTCTTGAATAATTACAGTGTACCTAACTTGGCAGTCTTTTCCCACCAAAGATTCACTTTTTGATATGCATAATCCCTGCTAACACCCAGTTATTACAGAATCAATTGCAGCTTAACTGTAGTTATAAGAAGTAATTAGTCAAAGGACTACAGCAATTAGAGGGCCTTTGCCTTTGCTTTCTAAAAGTCAGATGAAGAACTCTGTGCTTTGCTCTTCTGCTTTTAAAAGCTAAACAAATATGGTGAATCAAGTTCACATACAAATATCGACGTTTGCATGGGCCTTATTCAGTGACTAAAAACAATCACACAAAAAAGCATAAGAATTATTTCAAAAGGTAAATTACGTTTAGTTATCTCTTACCCATTGATGGGAATGGTTTTGAGGGGTTAGTCAATGGCATAAGGTGGACAGTGTTAACCTGTCACTAGAGGAAACGCCCAAAGTGAAAATGCCATGACAAGCATTCTTGGTATTAGTGTCATAATTCCTCTGATGAATAAAAAGAACCATGAAAACAGCTTAGTTTTATCAACATGGGTAACAAGTGAGAAAACCAGAACATTTTGAGATCACATCATATAGCACAATTTGGGGTTGAATCTGATTTCATCAAATGTAAATTGATCAGTGCAGGATACTTAATGCGAGGAAACAACCTTTTTTCCTGATCGCATGGGAGTTCCATATGACTATATAAGTCATGTCTGAAGTGAGCACATTTAACTGTCAATTACCATTTTCTCATTAAGATTTACTTTGTGAGGAAAGGGAAGCATTTACTTCCACTAAAGTTGAAGCTAACTCAAAACTGTTGATGCAGTCTTTGGTTGTGAACGTTCTCTGAGTTTCCCTTCCCATTCCAAAAGAATGCCTGCTTTTAACACAATGTTTCACCAGAAAGGGAAAATTACATGTGCATAGAAAGGGAAAATTACATGTGCATGACAAAACACCAGTAGAGATGGACATGCTTGTGAGTTATGTCTCACAAATTTTATTGCATTTAAAAAAACCCCAAAAACAACAAAACAGTCTATAGGTTGTATTATTAAAAATATGGTTTTAGGTGCTAAAAATATGTCCTTAAAAAGGTTTTCTTTGAAGCTTAATAATTGTGTTTTCAAATATAGTTGATAACTCTAGTTTACTAGAATACTGTGTCTTCGTGATAATTTATTCCATTTGATACAACTCTCTGGACAAAAAAAA
Organism: Pterocles gutturalis; assembly: GCF_000699245.1. Lineage (NCBI taxonomy): Eukaryota > Metazoa > Chordata > Aves > Pterocliformes > Pteroclidae > Pterocles > Pterocles gutturalis. The sequence continues at coordinate 16,415 of NW_010141621.1, forward strand.
CACATCAAAATGTTTTTAATATCCACATGCAAAGCTTTTGCCTTACTGATTTGTCATAAAACATTCAATACAAAGCATTAATAATTAATTAGGGCTGCCTGATCCATCAAAATGAAGACCACTAACTTGATCAAAGCACACTTTTGTAGATATAAAACTGTAGACTGTAAAAGTCTTGTGGAGTATACATCTCATGGATGATATCTACCTTTACAAAGAGGGAGCGTGTGCCATTTGGGATATATTTAATCATCACTATGAAAGCATGGGATTAAAATTCTGCATGGATTTGACACCATGGAACAAGAGTTTAGGGAGTGTTCAAGGTATAATAATGGCTGTCAACTCACCTGCTCTCAGCAACCCTTTTTCTCTCTTTCCTAAGGACACTGCACAAAAGCCTTCGGCTTAGGTGATGCTACCTGTTGATCAGGTAGCGCTGTTATGCACACATGAGGAGGACTCCCAAAAAAAACACTATGCTGGACTACATGACTATATCGCCCAATGCAGATCCATAACAAACTTAATCAAATAAGGACTGGAACAGATCCTGGAGCAGATATCAAAATAGCTGCTTTTTGGAAGGATCTGGGACAAGATAGTGTGTCACAAGCTGAAAATGAATCAGTAGTACCATATTACTGTGAAAAAAAATCAGTATTGCTGAAATGTAGATATTTTCTGCTGGAAGTATAGCCTGTAAGGCAAGTGAAAGAACCCTTCAGTCATTTCAGCTTTGGTAAAACCTTGTCCATGTGGGACACTGCAACATGCAAGACACACGCACAAATTAGAGGGAATTAGATGGAATCCAGAGATGAACAATAAAAATAATTGTATGACTTGAAAATACTACTTGTGAGGGAAGACTGAAGGAGCTGTTACTGGTTAGCCTAAAGACAAGACAGTTGAGTGTGCACTGTATTCCTTAAATACAGAAGAAATGCTGTAAAGAGAGAAGAGTCTGACACAGATCATAATACCAATCCCCCACTGCATATGATGGACATCAGAAAGACAATCTCATTTCATTCCTGAAAAGTGAGCCAAGGCCATTTCCACAGTTATTAACGCTCCTGAAGAGTGTATCTAGTCAGAGAGAAGAAGCTGGCATAAACCTTTCTTATTAGTTTCCCATTATTCCTTTGTTGCTGAAAGGAAATATCCTTGTGTGATTGGAAAAAGCTACAGCCTTTACAGCTACAAGAAAGTCCAGCTTCCTTCCTAATGACTAGGTAAGCGATATGATCCTAAAGCATCCCAAGGCAACAATTGCAGCTGCATTCTGTATTCACATGATAAAATAAGGAAAAATACACAGACCTCAAGTTTCACTCGTCTGAGCAGGAAAAGTTTCCTTAGGCTTGGAGGCACTAACCAGCTCCAGAGCAGCAAGCTAACCTTTCTTCTGAAGGAGTTTTTGCATAAACATGAGGAACTGGTTTCAACAAACTCCTTGACACAAACAGTCACTCGTCACACAAACAGTCACTCATCACAAGACAAAAAACAAAGCACAAACTTTTTCCTTCCTGCATGATGACTCAGAAACATCTAATCAGTGAAAGCTAATCACCAGCAAAGAAGCTGCCAAGACCTGCACAACCATGGCATCTGACACAGCTGTAAGCTTGTGGCATCTTCCCAAACTCTAGATGTGTGGAGATGCAGCAAACTGGCATGATTCTGTACCGACGCACATGCCTCTAGCCAAATGCCCAAAATATAACAAAAGGCAAGTCCACCATCTCTCTGAATCTCTGAAGAGCAGCTGAGCAGGAAAAGGGCTGGCTGACACAGTCCCACTCCTGACAAAAAAGCACAGAGATGACACAGCTCTCCGTATGACACAACTCTTCAAAAGTTATCACAAGTCTCCTCCCACGCCAAAGTGGCTAGAGTGAAACACCTCTGTCCTGGGTGGTCAAAGGTGCAATGTTCAGCTTTCTTATGGAAAAAAAAAAAAATCCTATAGATTCAAAACCTTGTATGCACTTTAGATTTTAAGCCACTTTTCTTTCAGTAAATAACCATTTTTCTCACAATCACTAATTCCAAATTAAACTTATTCAAAGTCAATATTTGCCTTTTTTCCCCCCCAACTCTTCCCTCCCTCCCCCCTCCCCAATCTTGTTTCTTCCAGAGAATCCACAACGTTGAACCTGTCACTACATTCATTTCCATGGTAACAAATGGGATGGCAAAAAGAGTGTTTTAATCCAAGGACAGAGTTGTAGAAAAAGTTCGATTCTGAAAGAGAAAATTCTTCTCAAAGACAAATATCAAAGATAACTGCAAAGGGAATATAGCAAATTACTTGCTAAGTTAATTTTCTTTTATACACAAAGAAGTTAGCTTCTCTTCACAAAGGACATTCTCACCTTGAAATACTGAACACTCAGAATAATGTTTATGGGTAGAGATGATTTAATATGCTAATATTTATCTCATTTTCCCTGATTACATGACATGCATCTTTTTTCTTATCAGCTGATAAGCTAGTTTATATTAAAATATGAGGAGAAGATGCTAGGCTTGATTATTCTCAGTGGCATCTGCACATTTCAGTAGGCTATGGAGCAACGCAACCTATGATAGCAGAAACCAGGCACACTTACAATGACTTCCAGTCTGATGGATTCCACAACCCCTTAAAAAAGGGCTGTATCCAAAAGCCAGCTAAATTCTTGCTGAGTATTACCTGCTTACAGCTTGATTCCTTCATCAAATTCCTGAAGTCCCAGAGAGATGCTCCCAAAAGGATCATGTGGGACATGGGCAAAAGAAATGTGACCCTTTATCAACATCTCCTTTGTGCAATACAGAACGTCAACCAGACTTCACTTGATCCAGACCCAAATAAATTGGAAAATAACTGGATTTTCCAACACTGCAAACACATAAAACTTTTGCAAAAATGCTGATAATAACCAAGACAAAAATAAAACTAAAAATGAAAGTTTTTTGTTATTCCTATGCTTCTACGTGAATATTTTATCGTATGTTCTTTCAAATGTTTTGATTTAACCATATCATTCCTCAGTCAATTTCTAAATTAACAAAAAACTGCATCAAAGGAAAAAGTGAAAGGCTGTTGTGCAGCAAGTCTCATGGACTCCTAGGTGACATGGACAGGATAGGAGCAGCGCACAGGATGGGAATGCACGTGTTACTCTGTGCGTGAATGACACACTCTAAACTAAGAGGTTGTTCACCCTCAAAATGGATAATGCTGAAGAGAAAAACAACCACCAAATGAGTTAATTTTTTCCCATAAAATAATGTTTATGTTTTCTATTGCACTGTAGTGTATTTGGATTTAGCAGTCAATGCACAGAACTACAATGTAGTAGCAAAAACACAGATGTATTTTTCTTAACTATTCAAAATTAACCAGAAACTGCAAATATAGTTTATTCAGGTTTCGTGTTTCCAAACTCATGTTTCTGTAAACACCACAGAGCAAAGAAAAAGTAAATAATTCAGTGAGTATTCAAGGTAATATTTGAAGCTACCTTTGAAGTTGTGAGGGAGAGAAAGGGACTGGTGGAGGCTTCCTAAGGAAACTCATTGGAAATTTTATTTAAGTGGAAAATAACTGGCATTTCATAAAATTGTGTGCAAAACAACCTTCTAAAGAAATGCTCCAGTAAGATAAAATTTTCCAAGTCACACAATATCTCACCACTCACTGAGCAATAAAGGCAGAAACTACAGCCACATGAAATTATATCATGTGGAGTACCTTGAACTCTGTTTAGAAATTCTTTTTTATGCTTTTCCCAAAGTGTTTCATCTCACAAATAATATAATAATTTAATTATTTTTTTTGTCATCTACTGTAGCTATTGTAAAGTGGAATGATTAACAAATAACTTCAGACACTTGTGTATTTGCATTGTTATAAGCTGCACAAGTATTTTGAAACTGTCATAACAGACATATAGCAAAAATACTAACAAATATTATTATATCAATTGCCAATAATAGAAATCTCATTTTCCAGAATAATGTGCCATTTTCCTCATTTAAATCACACTTCTATGAGACATTTTATACATGATATTGTAAAGATGCAATATGACTTGGCTATTTAATAATATATTCTTAAATTTACACTACTGCCGACAATCAAAGACAACAATAATACCTTCTCTGCGTATGACATGGAACAAGACAGAGTGAGAATGCTGTGTTAATGCTTTATCACACTGTAGAATGACAAAAAAACTTTAAAATTTCTATTTAAAGGTAACTACTTAGAGAGGCCATCAGGGTCACTGATCAAAACATCAGAGATTATTTATTTTTCAAAGTCATAATTGAAAAATTAACTTATTTAAAAATCAGGCAAAATAAATATGTAAACCAACGAGAGAGCTCTTACGTTCCTTTTAATATTTAATGTTTCTGTGAGTAGATTAGCATGAAAATCTAACTGAATTAGAGACATCATAATTTAAAATGTATGTGTCTAACTTTCAGTGGATGGTCACTGTAAACAACAAAGTAAATGAGTGGGTCAGATTCAAATATAGTCAGTATACCCCCCTGCATACTCCTTTAGGCAAAAGAGAATACAAAACCTCAAGGGGAATAAACTGATATCCATGTAATGTTGAAATATGAGAATGAATTACAGATACGATTATAATTTCACGACTCTTTCAGTAAAAAATGGTTGAGCATTTTTGCTTTAATTACTTTTAAAAATTATTTGTGGGTAGAACTTGGCAAGATTTTACACTAAAAAGAGAGCATTTCATGTCTAAGCAACTACAGGGAAGAATTAGTACTTGAAACATCTCAGCAAATTAGCAGTACATTGAGGCATTAAGGGCAATCAAGAACTGGTCAGACATGAAGCAAAGGATGCTGTTTATTTAGAGCACCAGGAACAAGCCATAACAGAGAAGTTTGAACACCTATCCAACTTGCTTTTCGATCATCGCATTACGGACCAGTTCAGATTCTTTTATTAAAGACTTTCTCAGCTTAAACCACTGAACTGGTGAGCAGCCTTTCTATGCGGTCTCTGCCCTGCTATTGCTATCTTTGCTCTGCAAAGCAGCTGGGAGAGCTGCTGCAATATAATGATGTCTTGTCGAGGTACTCAAGGCATTACCATGGCAGGTGACAATAACTGAACTGGAGAGATGTCAAAAGAGTAAGCAAAGCATGTGATCTGACTGCCTTTTTAGAGAACAGAGGAGGGGGAAAATGATCTTTGTGTGTCAAAATACTTCGTGCCTTTTAGAGATGAAAGCTAAAGGATGTTCCCATATTTAGGCAATTGATAAAATACACGAGGCAAGATAAAGATGAGGGAGAGACAGAATCAAAGCAAGTCTTTAAAGTGCTTTTCCATCTCTATAATTAACCAGAGTGCCAAGTGTTTGGCAGGAAAGGGTGCATCTGATCTGTGATCACCTCTGCATCTCTCAGCAGCACACATAAGAGAAGCTTTCAGCTTCAGAAGCTGCACTGTAAGGCAACCGAAATGTCTTGCACCATATCAAAAGGGAAGATTGAAGTCAAAGGGTAAACTCAGCCTGCTGCATGTGTGTGCTTCAGCTGAGCCATTATCCAAATGTCAGGTGCCAACTGGTTTAGTCAGAACAGGTGAAGCCTTAAAAGAGGATCCAGAAGAGAGAAAAAAAAAGTCAGAAGCACTGTTACAAAACAATAGGTCATCTCTCTCCTTTTTTGTGTGGTGCCTTACAGGGCTTGATTCAAAGCCCACCAAAGTCAAAGAAATATTCCACTGACTCCTGAAGCCCAACTCAGAGGCTGATCAAATGCCCAGTGAAGTCATGCTTTTATTTCTAAACCTTCAATTTCTGAACAGGCTTACAAATATTGCCTTTGGATGAGTTGTTCTGCATCACTGCTGTTTAAAGAACTGCAATGGACAGGACAGAAAGCAGTATCCCTCTTGGTAAAATCCTACAGCAAATTACTAAAATCTATTACTTTTGCAGTCCAAAGGTTGAATGATTGAACTTAAATATTTAATTGTAGGTGTTTAAATATTAATCTACACCTGTAAACAGGGGTCCAGGCTGACACCAGTCTAAGCTATCATAATTCAGGTAACTGAGACCAGATATTGCTGTTTGATGCCGGAGTTGCTGAGCAACAAGTGGCTGAAGTGAGACGTGAGTGCTCAGCACTGAAAATGCTAGCTGACAGCTAGTTGCTGCACTAATTTTCATTGTTAGGCTGCAAAAAGTTAAATCTTCATTTGCTCTAATTCTCAGCAAGAGAAGAATAAATAAGGGTTCTTTAGGGTTTCTTAGGTCCCAAGCAGAACCCACCGTTCTTTTGGCTGGAAATGTGTGAACACTCCTCCAAAAATTGTTTCTCAGACTGAAATGATGCAGTGAAGGATTTGCTCTAATGTAAATGACAGTGGAATTTTGTTCCTGAGCATTTTCCACTATGACAGAGCATCATCAGGAAATGAAAATGAAACCCAAAAAATAACCACCCTAGTTGTAGTACTTGCCAAGAGTCCAGGTATGCACTTGCTTCTCTCTTCAAACACTTGTTCCTGAAAAAGCTTGAGTGATCCTGGCTAACATGTCACAGGTAAAAAATCTCTGATTAAATAAAAAAGTAATTATAGTGGTATGGATGTACGAATATTAGAAATATTGAAGTTATTAAGGTTGTTGACAGGGTTCAAGGGCTGGCTGAGGAAAGACACTCTGTAGTATTTTGATACTGGCTTTCCATCTGGCTTACAAATAAATTTTCCTCAAGTTATTTTTTAGGATATGTTGTCCAAAGGTAAAGACAATGACTCTCCAATCTTACGACAATCCAGTAGACCATTTATGGGGAGCTATAAATGTTTTACTTTGGACAGGTTAGCAGCTTTTGACTCCACCCTACCACTGCTGCACGAGAACTTTGTGGAGTATTTACGCTTCCACAAAATCTGAGGATTTTCTCATTAGCCTGATTGCATCCTTATCTCTCAGTCCATACTGGTATCTTGATTGAGGCAGAGATTCTGGTTACTGCAAAGAAGAATGCCCTACTCATGCTAACTTATGGATATTGGCTATACCGTGTATGTGGGTGACCAATGAAAGAGGAGCCTGTGAGACAGCGATGAAGCTACAGCTTAAGAATACAGCTGGGGAAATGGTTGTTATGAAATACTCATCAGGAAATTCAAAGGCAAGCCTAAAAAAGTTTTGGGCAGCAGGTCCAAAAAATAAAAACAGCAAAACCAATTTCTTTTTTACTTTGTAACATTCCTACCATCAAGTTATATCATGCTCTTGTTTTAAAGAATGCCTTGGGTCATTATATTCACATGTAGTCACAAACTCCCAGTAGAAATCCAGTAAGACATGCCAAAATACAAGTGAGACACTGAAATGTTAAACCTGTCTAAGATTAAGAATAGAACTGTAAGAGCTTTAAGCACATGACATTTTGTACTTGAAGGATTGCACCCAAAGTACTCTGAGAAAGAATTATAAGTGAAGCTGCGATCAGAACTGTGGTATCCTTCATTTTCATTTTGCTGGGAAGCACTCGAAATATTGATGACAACTCTGACACTTCGGAGTGATGATTATAGAGCTCACAGGTTTTGGTGGACTTTTGGATGAAGTCCAGGCAAAAAACATGTGAACAATCAAACTTTATAAAGGACATCATGAGACACAGTTAGAAACCACAAGATTCATTGTAGTCCCACAGAGTCACCAGCAGAACCATTTTCACAAACTTCAGTTGAGGCCAAAAGGAGATGGTGGCTATGTTTAAATCAATGAACCTAGAAACACTTCCAAGTTACTAAATAGAGGTCTGTGACCTTGAACATCCTGACTCCATTACAAAGAGAGATTTCTGCGTGCAATAGCCATCATGCTCTGATTTCCACTGAAAAGAAAACCAGTCCACAGCTCAGTATCTTCTAGTCAAGATCTGGAACAATCCACAAGGGGAGGTGCATAACCAAGAGAGGCAGAGACAATGTATCTGTCAACCCAAATTCCCTTTTCCAAGTAGGACTGAGCATAATCATTTAAACAGATCAATATTGAGCTACTGTGTATTAGTTTGTTTTCCTAATGGCACTTAATTCATTTTTATTTAAAGTGACTTCATGAGAAAATAATTTCCAATTTGCCCGAATGAACTGGTTAAGCACGTAGTGAAGGACAAGCTTAGAAGAACACTTTAAAAAAGCATGCACAAAAAATGTAAATGCTTCCAAGTGCTGGAGCCAGGAAAGCTGCTGAAATATGAGATAACATTCAGCAGAGGATCCCTACATCAGGATGTAATTTTGAATGTGACTTTCATTATTGCTTGTGTACCATAACAGAAATGGGCACAAGGTCAGTGGAGTGACAGCGTCACAAAGAGAATGGAGGTCTTGGCTCACACGCTACACTAGATGCTAAAAGCAGAGGAAAATCTAAAATTATTCCAAGAGGGCTACAGGTGGTGGCAGGGACTATGGATTATGAAGCAGAAGGACCATTCAATCTTGTGCATGAAGAACAAAAAAAACAAAAGCCCCAAAGCAGCAGCTTCTGCATTACATTCTCTGTCTAAAGCAAGCAAACGGACATGAAATTTTTGACTCTGGTGTAAACATGTGCAGGATCTGCATTGCAAACATGAACCTGCATGAACAGACTGCTATAGATACAGGAAAATCATTTCATGGATGTCTTGGGTCAAACTCTCTGACAGAAGAACAATTAAGGATAATCTGGGAGAAAAAAAAAAACAGCTAGAGTTTGTCTAAGAGACTGTTGCTTATCTGCTGGCCAAAAGTCCAGTATATGTTTCTTCTGTTTCTGCCCTTACAGTTACCTTTGAATCTCTAGAACAAGGATGCACTGGGCACCCTGGTAGCACCGTAGAGTCATGAGATCTTCTTAGATCCCTCCCTTCTGAAGGAAAGAGTAACCAGCACACATTTTCTTATGTGTTCAGGGATGTATGTGAGATTAGCCCACTGTATTTGAATTCCTTTGCAGCCAGAGCTACTGGTGAACCATCAAAAAGTTCTGCCCTATCACATCACTACGCAAAAATGAGGTTGCGTTTATAGCTATTTTCTTTCAAACTCTAAGCACAAATGTACAGTATGGCACTGTATTATCAGACATGCAAACCATTTTGAAAAATATATTCATTTTGGTCCTATGTTTTCCCAGCCTTACTCCATGCTCCTTTCTCTGCATTCTCTAGCATATTCAGGACAGCTACTACCTCTTTTTTATATGTCAGCAAAGCAGTTTGAACAAGAAAGCCTTGGTTAATTTTTTAGCACTGCAGTTTTTATATAACCCAAACCAAAAAAATAACAAAAACTAATAATAATATTAATGAAAATAAGAATAGAATATTGCCAACAGAAAAGAAGATAGAACAAAACCAAAGCATCCATCCTTGACTACACAAATACAAAATTAATGTGCAAATACATTCATAAATTAAAGCTTTGAGTTCTGATTGCTGTTATTTCTGGAGCTGTATTATTCATTGTTTGCAGTGTTATACTGAATTATATTGCAATTGTGTGTGAATTTCCTGACAGTTATGTAAAAATGTTCATTTATCTTGCACGTTTCATGAGTTTTGGCACAAGCAATCATTTGTACCGGAACTGCTGTATTTGTCATACAACAGAGATTTTTTTCTTACTTTAAAAATTTTGATAATTTGAATAGAAATAAGAAAAAATTGAAAATAGTTACATCATGTTTAGTAAATAGTGAATAGAAGAAAAGAATAGATTGCCAAAGTGTCCTTGACTGAAATATTTTGACAACACTCCAGGAATAACAAACAGAATTAAGAGAAACCAGCAATTCAGCATGACTGATATCCAGAGCCTGAAAAGGCTAAATTCACCAGGGTAAATTTTCAGACCCACAGTTTTATTGGGTCTGACAGATCTCTGACAGCTTCACCAGCTGAAGCTCTGCTTTGTGAATAAGATTCAAACCCACCCTTTCTACTCTTAAGCTAACTATCATTTTTATAAACTTACATTGCAGCCTGTGTCATGTATGGAAGGCTTCACATGGATAGAAGTGGAAATTGTAAAGCCACCAAGCACAGTGCCCTTTACCAATGTGATGCTATTTCAGAAACACCTGTGCTAAGCACCCGACCTACTGTGAAAATGCCCAGTATTCAGCAGCTTTAAAATTTTTCATTTGTTACCCACAGGGAAGAAGGGAGGAGGTGAAGTGGTTGCACACTAGGCTATAGGTTAGAAAAAAACCACACTGAGACAATGGATTTTAACTCCTAGAAAGACCTTTTGATAATCTACCAGAAAGGCACTGTGGGGCTTCTTCACCTGTGGATCAATGTACCCTGTTTCCACATTGATACTTAATCACTTCCTAATGGGACTGGAAGTTCTGAATATAGCCCCTGTGGAGTGTGCTGTGGAGAACCAGGACTCACAGTTTCCATTTCTTTCACACAGAAAACCAAGGTGAACATGAAGGTTTGCTCGTTTAACAAAATCTGAGCCACCCCACCCCACAGAGGGAAAGTGCACAGGAGTGGAAAGCCAAAAGATGGGCCATTAACACGAAGCACATGAGAATGCTATTGAGCACATGAAGTTAAACCAGTAAACTATGAAGTGTTACTAACAGAAATAGTTTGGCTTTAAATTACGCTGTCAATTTGGAGGAAACAGTTGCTTTCGAAAGAGAAAAAGAGACCAAACGATCTCAGTTAACTGCTGGCACAGTAGGCTATAAAGTGACCTGCGGAGTCTCAGCAAGAGCATACTGGAACAAATGAACAGTGAATCATTTTCATGAATGAAAAGTAAAAAGCCCCCTCAGTGAAGAGAAAAGAAGAAAACCTGAGGAAAAAACTGAAGAGGTTCATCAGACAACTCTCTTTTCTGTAAGATTTGGACAGAAAAAGAAACATGTTGAAGAAAAATAAGACCAAACCTACATTTCAGATTCTGAAGAAATGTTTTGAGTTCTGCATGAAAATGTATTTGCATAAATATTCAAGCTGTAAACAACCACGAGTGCTCATGCAAATATACTTGTTTGAAATCTCTATGCTATAAAAAATTTGTATCACTTATGCTCTTGTGTCCAGGTGAAGTTACAGCTCCCTAGTCAGGGACTAGAAATGATCCTGAGTAATGCAATCAGTCCTAGAGAATGGTCAGGAGCTTACAAAGAGAAGAGATTCAGAGGAGTCCATTAGAAAGCAAACCAACATGCCAAAGTCAGGAACAGAAGGAAACCACACCAAGCTTTGACAAAAAGGTGGGTACCCCCCCGCTAGCTCTATTACAGAGAATGTTTTTGATGCTTCCAGCAGGAAAAAAAATGCAAGCATTTATCGACGTAAATGTTCCCAATGCCTTCTCTTTCTACCAATTAGTAGGGAGCCACATATGATCTCTGACTGCAAAAGAGCTTAATGTTGAATGCTTGACCCATAGAAGTCACGCAAGCTGCTTATCCTGCTGA